>NW_025763572.1:3000000-3293700 GCF_020736505.1 Alternaria rosae
ACGATACCCGACCACATCACAAGTCCTCGAGTACTCCACATCTCACCATGTCAAAGGATATCTACTTCGAAGGCGACGCAGAAACCCTCCCCTTCAGCACCACCACCCCGATCCCGACTCCCAAAGTCCAAAAGCCTGTTGACGAGCTCGACTTCATCGACGTAAAACCCAACACAATCTGGTATCTCAGCATCATCCGACCACACATCGATTCCCACGAAATCATCGGCCCCGCCAAAGCATTCCGCCACCTCCTCCCCCAAATCGAAGACGTCGTCAGCAACTCACCCAACGCAATTGACAAGCTTGCCCTCATAAAAGAGAAGCCAAATAACAATTTCCTGTTTGCGGAAGACGACGAAGATGAAGAGAGGGAGGTTGATGAAGAATTCTTGGAAATGGGCTTCTGCACATTCATTGTGGAAGGTCAACGCGGCTCCTACACTATCCTGAAGATACATCGCGAAATCAACAAAGACGTCTTCGATATCCTGCCCGCGCCCGTCTACACCATCATCTCCGTTGGCCCCCTCGCCCATGCCGAACGCCCATCCACTACCTCCTTATCCTCAAAATTCACCGCTTCCAAGCCAAAAGGATATGCAGCCACAACCAAGCTTCACGCTTCCTACGTCGACCGCGCTGCCGCGAAGGAAGACGCACAACATATCTTCACCGTCTTACTCCTCGATACGGAGACGTGAAGCAGACTAAGAGATGGGAGAGGGGGAGTAAAGGAGGAGGCATCTTGATCGGTATGAATGCGAGTAGTATGTGGGAAGTCAAAGTTGTTATGTCGACGATCCAATTGGCAGGGCGCAGGAAGACGCTGACAGGGAGCATGACGGGTTTGTTTTGTGAGGGTATGAGGAGGCGGGGAGGTATTCGGTGGGTTGGCGGTGGTCATACGGTAGGGTGATGAGGTTGTGAAGTCCTCCCGGTACATGATGAAGTCAAAGGCGGGAAGGTTTTGGTGTTTTGGAGGGAGTCGGGAGTACCCATGGCATCCAGGTTTTTGGCTTCCCATCGAGACTTCCTACGGACTTTTCTGTCGTCTCTTGGATTGTGAGACTTTCTATTGCTTTGGTGATGACGCGTTCGCGGGGGAGGAAGCGGCCGTCTGGCCCTCGTGGGTAGCGTAGGCATACATAGATATTGGGAGGCGCTTGTGAAAAGTCGTGTGTTTGCCTGTTCTTCCGTACAAGAGCGAAGTGCGTGGCGAGTTGCTGGCGAGCTAGTCGTCTTTTCTGGATGCGGTTCTGCTGCTTTGCGTTGAGTTTGTTGACTGGTGTTTCGACTGGTTGCTCGTTGGTTGCCGACATGATGGCTAGCTGACTACCGATGCTACCGGTGCAAAAGGAAGGAGGGAATTGAATAATGAACTGACAAGACGATTCTTTCACACTTTTTTACACGCATCAAGTTTGCAAAACGCGTTTGTTGTGCATTGCGGATCAAAGACATGCAGGGAAACAATGCCACATGATTTGCTAGTGATGACGTAGGACAGGTCAGGCGATGCGGGGATATCTTGCGAGGTCGTGAACACACGACCACTACCACAACACCATCTCGTCGCAACGCGTCGATTGCTGAACAACAAAGAGACGCTCACAGCAATGGTTCCAGCACGAGGAATTCACTGTCGAATTAGGCTCACACGCTAGCGCCAACGGTGTCGGTAGAAAATCGGGTTGACTCAACGGCTGACCCAAGACCTCGCGCCACGAGTCGAGAACTTTCTGACTTTCCTTCAGAACTCCCGAACCGTGGAGCCAGAATAGGGACCGATGCCAAGAATACTAAAATATTATCACGCCGCACCGCTACTGCACTTCAGTGGATCTCCCTCGTCTTCGGCTTAGTCGCGGAAGCATGCCTCTGCTGCATCGGATCGTGGAGCGAAATCCCATCGGACCTAATCCAGTATACTATGCAGAGCCCAACGCTCTCGGTAGTTCGAGCCGCCGACCGACGACGACGAGACATTTCAAGTTATGCGCCAATACAAGCCTATGCGGGTTGCTTCTTGCCAACCTTTTGAGGCGCCTTCCTTCGTCGTTTGCAGGCTTCCCCCCATGACATCGAGGAAACAACAGGATTGCATGCGGTCATACTCGGTACCATTCCGCAACAACATCAATGTTTGAAAAACAAGCCATAGGCGGAAACAGAAACACGCTACAGCTTGTCTCTCCACCAGAGATTGTAGTGTGGATACATCGGAAAAGGGCTCTTCGTGATAGGCTTCCGGCTAAAGTGCAGGTTGAAGTGAACGACCACTGACTCAGGAGTGCTCCATCTCGCGAGCCCACCAACCTGGATGCACGCCTTCATCGTGTAAATTGAGTCTTAACAGCTCAAATAAGCGCAACAACAGGCTCAATTGACTGCGACCGTTATATAAATGGTGTAGACCGGCGCTACTCGTGGGTTTCCATCGAGCCTCCCCTCGACAATCACCCAGACATCGGCAGCCGCTTAACCTCCGAGATCCGTATGCGTTCTCTATCTTTGGCACAGTGGATACGAGCATAGCGAGCGCTAGATGGTAGGTAGCAGCTCACCCGAACTCATACGATACGTGGGTGGGATTGTAGTCTGGATGCCCGATCACTCCTTCCTTCAGCATGTGCAATCCGCCGTGCCCCCTTTCCGTCATTGCTCGTTTCATGTTGAAGAGGCGGAGAAATAGGTCAGCTGCAATTTTCATGCGCTGAGATACGACTACTCCACACCGAGATTGGAAGTCGGCAGAGACACCACAACCCTGATGGCAGCAGCGTTTTGCAAATTTCCTGCACAGGAAGACCTTTCAGGAGTGTCATTGTAGCACTAACTGTATATCGGAGTCTACCCACAGGTTTCCGTGTATTAGTGTATACTGTCTGCACCGGCAGCGAAGTTCCGTCGAGTATGGTACCTGCACCTCCCCGACCGCCAAGTTTCCGACCGCCAAGATCATGGGTTGAAACTTGTCTTGGTCACAGGCCCACCACCGCGGTTCCCAGGATCGAGAAAGCGGGCGCTACGGACTAAACACTATAGTGACAGCTCCCATTCCTTCGTATGGTCATCTCGCTTCGCCACAGCTGGGCGGCACAGCGGAAATGGCACCACAGCCAAGAGATCTCGGCCTCATGCGTCGATGACAGGAAACACTGAGGCGTTGTTTCACGGTGCAAACCAACATCGGTGATGAGGGGGTGGTAAGGGATAGGTGGGGAGACAGATTCTGAGCACTAGAAGCGGTTAGTCGGGGCGCTCAGATTGGGATGTATGCTCAGATACATAAGAAGCAAACACCACGGCAATGGAGAGCTCATCAGCACACTTCTGCACACTGTCTTTCGCTTCTCTTCAGTCTTTCGCTTCTCTTCAGTCTTTCGCTTCTCTTCTTTCGCTACTACATTCGTTTCTACAGGCTAGTCCTACTATACAATCGTTTCTTCTCATCTTCCAACCCACTACCAAACCCAAAACCAACATCGGTGATGAGGGCAAAACCAACATCGGTGATGAGGGGGTGGTAAGGGATAGGTGGGGAGACAGATTCTGAGCACTAGAAGCGGTTAGTCGGGGCGCTCAGATTGGGATGTATGCTCAGATACATAAGAAGCAAAACACCACGGCAATGGAGAGCTCATCAGCACACTTCTGCACACTGTCTTTCGCTTCTCTTCAGTCTTTCGCTTCTCTTCAGTCTTTCGCTTCTCTTCAGTCTTTCGCTACTACATTCGTTTCTACAGGCTAGTCCTACTATACAATCGTTTCTTCATCTTCCAACCCACTACCAAACACCAAACCAACACCACCCACCTCAAACATGAAGCTTTCCATCATCGCCGCAGCTGCCATTGCGCAGATCGCCTCTGCCCACTACACCTTCGATGTCTTGGTCACCGACGGCCAGGAGTCCAAGGGCTACGAGTTCATCCGTGAGAACACTCGTGCCCAGAAGTTCAACCCCACCAAGTGGAAGAACCCCCTCGACAACATGACCCCCGACATGGACGACTTCCGCTGCAACAAGGGCTCTTTCGCTAGCGCTGGCAAGACCGGCGTCAAGGAGGTCGCAGCCGGCACCAAGATGGCCATGAAGCTTGCCTACGGCGCTACCATGAAGCACCCCGGTCCCGCTTTCGTCTACATGTCCAAGGCTCCCAGCTCCGTCAAGGAGTACGAGGGTGACGGCGAGTGGTTCAAGATCTTCGAGTCTGGCCTCTGCGACAAGAACAAGGATATCCTGGGTACTGCTTGGTGCACTTGGGATAACGACAGGATTGAGTTCACTGTCCCCGCTGAGGTGCCAGAGGGCGAGTACTTGATCCGCTCTGAGCACGTTGGTCTTCACGGTGCACACGATGGCCAGGCTGAGTTCTACTACGCGTAAGTTTTCTCTTCACTACTGCTACGACGACATTAGCTAACACTTGATAGCTGCGCTCAAGTCAAGGTCACCGGCGGCGGCAGCGGTACCCCCGGCCCCACCGTCAAGTTCCCCGGCGCGTACAAGAAGACCGACCCCGAGTTCAACTTCAGCATCTGGGGTGGATACAAGGACTACACCTTCCCCGCCCCCGCTGTCTGGGATGCCAGCACCAGCGGCGGTGCTCAGTCTCCTGCTCAGACCCCCACTGAGGAGCCCACCACCGAGGAGTCTCCCGCACCCTCTGCTTCCCCCGTACCTTCCTCCGAGGAGCCTGCTGCTAGCAGCGAGGCTGTTGCACACAACTCTGAGAACTGCAAGGGTGGCAAGGCTAAGCGTGGTCGCCGTGCTTTCCGCGAGGCTCTTCTCCGAAAGGAGTAAGATGCATATGTTTTGCATGATCTGGAGGATTGAAACGATGAAAGGCTTGACTTTACGGTCTGGTCGACTTTCTGTATATATATACTTTTTCGATAGGCGCAGCCGTGCTGCGCTTTTTTGTAGATGTTGCTGGATGAGGAATACAATCAGTATTCCTGAACACAGTTTTCGAAGCTTCATCGCAGTGCTCCATGATCGTGAGACAGTTACTGCATACAACACCCAAAACACGTTTGTACACTAGATTGATACAGCAATCGATTACCGATGGTACATACGGCATCTTTTTCTGGCAATTCTATCTGGGAACTACAATGGCCTGCCAAACCCCTGCAGCCGTGTGGACATAGCAGCCAAAAAGCTGCAAGATCAGGCCAGAAACTGCAGACTAAATAAGGTATATCTTTTTGCGGGTTCCTCATCTTGTCGCGAAGAGCCTTCAAGATGAGCTGTTGTTGTAAGCACCCACGTAGACGTGCCACCATCTCCATGGTCAAGACAAGAATCCGAGTATGTTGAAGTTCTCTCGAGCGTGAATCTGGAGTCAATCTTGAGGCCCTGCAAAAGTGCCCACGCAGTGTACAGGATGTTGCTCATGGTCAATGGAACCATCGGCAAACATACTGTCTTTTCCTCATCGATTCTTATTCGATCAGGCATCAGGAAATTCCATAGATCAAATCGAAAAGGGAAAGGAGTGTTGAATCAGATCAAACCCGCACGCGCTGTCTCCAAGATCAGATAGGGCCTGTTGTAGAGGTGCGTAATCCTTGCAAGAATCTCGGCAATCTCTCGCAATCCTCTTGAGGTATAGACACAGTTCTTTCGGCGAAGTAGGCGTGTTTGGCTTGGCTGCATGAGCTTTCCGAATCCAAAAAGTGAGAAATGTATCTTTCTTCTCCGTTACGTGGTACGGAATTGAGACCGTCACGATAATTTTTGGGAATTGCTCTGACTCTCCCAAGGACATATGATCTCGTCAACAGAATCCCTGGCATCTTGCCATATCTCTTTCATCGCCGCTGTGATACTAGACTGGTGGTCTTCCCCAGTATGTGTTCCAAACGATAAGTTGGAGAACTTTGCAAGCACTGATGCCCGAGGAAAATAATCCGACCAGCCTTTCCTCGCCTCTGATCCTTGCGATAAATCGAAGTTGGCGGAGCCAGCGCCAGTACCGAAGAAGAATACATCCAACAGCCAGTTCCCAGCGATTCCTATTTGTAAACCATGTAGACTCATGCTGGATTCGGAGATGCTTCGATTATCATTCAGTGCAGG
Source organism: Alternaria rosae (assembly GCF_020736505.1). Taxonomy (NCBI): domain Eukaryota; kingdom Fungi; phylum Ascomycota; class Dothideomycetes; order Pleosporales; family Pleosporaceae; genus Alternaria; species Alternaria rosae. The sequence goes on from NW_025763572.1 coordinate 3,006,092, forward strand.
GCCACAAACTACTCGAAACTGATTGCTAATGCTGTACACTGCATCTGCGTGCTTCCTCAACGCCAAACCTTTCTGCCAATCCAGCGATACGTATAGATGGATATCATCACGTGGATCGTCTTGCTGTTTTCGTCCGAGACGTGCGGAACGGAAGAGTTGTAGACCGTACAGTGGCTTCCCTTGGACATCTGGTATGTCCAATCTCTTCATAGAAACAGAAAGTATGTGAAACGCTTCAAGCGCTATAATACCTCCCAGTGGTAAGGGTTCTACTGATGTCAACGGTTTCCAGCCTGCATCCCTGGCAAATCTGTACCAGGAGAGAGACCTTCCGTCGTCATACTACTGCTTCCCCCAAACGGTCTTGTCTAGCGTCCATCTGACCTTGGCGCGACGATCTATGATTTTTTGAATGCTCCCAGGCAAGCTGGGCCACCTCAACCCCGATGATAGGCCCTCTATGCTTTGGGTATCTAGTTGTAGTATCCAGGGCATCACCGAAGTGGATTTTCCGCTCATGTCTTTACGTGACTGCGGTGCCCAGTCGGGAGCCCACGAAGGGAGGCCTGAAGTGGTATTGGTAGATAAGGCCATGTCCAATACCTGAGGTATCAATCCTCCGTTATCGTCATTATATGTAAGCCAGTACATTGCCAAACCGGTGTATAGCTCCTGTTTACTGATGCTGTATCTACCGGTAGATCTCCCCGATCTTCCTCGCTGATTAGGCCCATTAGGCCGTATACACGATCGCGCAAATCACCGCACCGAGAGTCCTTCGTGGCTTTGAGCCATGATAGCAGGCTCATCTCGCCGTCTTGCTATCGAAGTGCTCAACCAGAGCCGAGGCTGGCTTCTTATGTTGGCCTGACAGGGATTTCTGCACAAGATCCCGGAAGTCCTTCCAATGTATTGTGTGCTTGCCGACACTCAGGGTAGCTGAGTTACCGAGCAGGACTTCCTGAATGACCCAGATGCGCGAGAAGTAGGGCAAACAAAGTATCTTGCTTACATCGGCGAAAGCAGTTCCAGAAGGATGGTCGGATCTCCTGTCGTTGTAGTGTGGCAATTCCGTGACATCTCCAAGGTCTTCGCTCCACTTTCCCAGATACGTTAGCACTCGGGCTGCAGACTTGTAAACATCTCTCATAAGCGAGACTTGATGACCCCGCTCATTCAGGTCGAACTGGTTGATACAAATAGCGTCGACCCATACAAGACGATCCGCAGAGGTTCTAAAGCAGCGTAGCGCCGCCAGGCAATTCTTCGTTACAGGTAGGATGTCGTACTGTGGGCCGACGAAAATGGTCTCGCATAGTAATGAGTCGCCTTGTAAATCTGCCCAGGTGTAGGAAAAGGCCTCGAAGGTCGGGCGAGACGGATCGCAAAGTCGATATACAAGGAGGGTACAATGGATAGGATGGCTCTCATTTGCGGGTACCGTGCAGGCGTAGGAGGCGAACAGAGTCGGCGTTCGGGAGGCTAGGGTATATGTTCTGAAAAGAAGGATGTGCTTCAGGTGGATTGTGCGGTCGCTCTACATCCTTGTGAGATAATTCCAACAACGTTTGTGACTGGTGGGTGGTATCGCTGCTAGTCCATTCGTCGATGTTCGCACTGATGAAAGCTAGCATCTTTGCATCTTGATGTTCAGCACCTACGTCATGTTCAGTGTCTTTCGCATGTTCCAAACTGTGTTCAAGGCTCAAGCGGTCGTTCTTGTCTTCAGGGCCTGCAAAGAGTTTGTCCTTAATGTGGGCTGGGTCCCCTTCAGCAAATTTGTGATTCAAAATGCTGTAAAGCATCGTCGTCCGAAAATTCTTCAGAATCCGATGCATAGTGGAATCTTCTCCCAGCGGTATGGGGCTCGACAAAACAATCATCGGAGAAGAGTTGCGGCGGCCATGTGCACACCAGTTGTGAGCGTGGAACATCTGGCGGAGGTCCAGGCGGCGAGATTGGATGTACAGGCGATAAAGCGGGCGCTTTACGAAGACAGGCAAGACATCCCGGTCGTCCATCTTCCCACTCCAACTTCAGTGCTGCGCATGTCGCGTCGTGCCACGCCATGGACCGAATTTGCGGCGAGCTCCACTAGGTAGATAAGAGAGACGTGTTAGGAGTAATGGTGAAGAGGCCGTCGAGGAAGGCTGGAAGATGCAACTACCCCGCCTCGGTTGCGGCCATTGGCCAGCCTTGCTGCATCCCACAGCCTCGTTGTGCATATGCGCGGATAGCTAGAGTCCAGTCCTGGTGATAAGCAAGTGGATTTCGATATGTCCCAAGAACGACAGTTTTGTATACCATCAGGTTGTAGACCGACCTGGTACCGCTGATGAGGTGAAATTACCTGTGAGACAAACTACTACTTCAGGCCACCACGAAACGTAGCGAGTGCTTTCTGGGGTCAGACTGAATGATGTCGACCATATTGAGAGACCCAACTCAAGCTCCCTGACGGATGCCACCAAAACGCTGGAGGACTTCAAGACCCAGGGACCATTTCCTGTCCCGAGGTCTGGAGAAGCCAGCTGGCACATGACAGCTGCGCATCATGACGAACTGAGGCATTGCACCCCAGCGTCTTACGGGCGTTTCGTGTAGCAATGAAGCCTGCACAAGGAGAGCTGCGGCTGAGGCACCACTGTCGCACAAAGTTTGCATAGTCGGTACGAGTTGTGGGGGTGGTGACATTTCAGCGGGGTCGCGAGAAAAGATGGTAGCGAAGCAGCAGCAGTGCGTTGGGCGACAATGTGGAGAAGAACAATGCGGACGATGGATGTCGGGGTACGCGATAGAGCTTTGTCATGTACCTCAGAGCTCAGATGCCGAGCTTGAAGATTTTCTCGTCGGCGAATTCGTGCTATGTCGGGGCTGAATTCTTTCCGCGTCAAGCTTCGCCGGGTAAGCACTAACTAGTGCAGGTGCAGCCAATCAGGGTTGTGGGCCGTCGGATCGAAACCAGGGGAGACCTCCGCGTGATTAACACCGAGCGACCCACGTGAACGAACCACCTCGGTAACAACAGCCCTCTCGCCATCATCGCTACCACCATTTGCTCCCGCAGCGAAGGGACTGGATTTGGATCTCTCGCTGTCCCTGGGTCACGCATCCTGACCGTGCATCGTGACCACATGCACTAATCAAGGGCGGCCCCGGTTAGACGTTTCCCAGCGTCGGGACAGGAGCGGAGGCTGGGGGTTGGTGGTGCTGGGCTAATGAGAGTGACTCGTGCTACACTGCGCGCTTAATTAGGAGCTCCGAAGGCCAGCGAAGTCGCGTATTGGCCGTTAGGCGTCCATGGCCAACAAGCGTCAGCAGTTCACATTCATCATGACCACCGTTGCATTAGCGTTCAGCCACATGTTGTCGTCTGGGGAAAGAGGCCTGTAGTGGTGAAAAGTATAGCGCAGGCCGTGCCATTGGCGCATCGTCAGCGCATCATCGTGATGAATCAAAGCAGGCGCAAGAGGCGGAGTGAGCCGAGTGTAGGGCGCCGCGCACCTGGTATTGGGGGCTAGCGCCGTTACCAGTCTGCTCCAGACACACGTTAGCCGACTCCATGGGCCACGAGAGACTCCATGGGCCACGATGGTGGAGTCTAGTGAAGTGGGAACCCTTGGTCGGGGAGCACCTCACGTGCGGCTCTGAAAACCTAGAAGCGTTCTAGACAGGAAAAAAACACCGTCTGTGCTCTCTCTGCCAAGGTCAAATCACAGCCGGTGCAAATGCCGGTCCGACACTTGTCAAATTACTAGGTTAGTCGGGCCAGTCGGGCCTGGAGAAGAAGCTGGAGCAGGCAAAACGCGGGCGACCATTCCCCAGAGAGTTGGTGGCGCGCACCCTTCACTGGGTTCCAGGCTAATGCACCCAATAGCAGGGAAGCACGGACCCCTACTAGTTGCGCCCGCAATGTTACCTTAGCCATTTCTGCGGTACACTTGTTCCGCAGAGCACTAGATCTCAAATCTCCAGCTCTGTTTATTAACCCTCAACTCACCCGCATCCCAGATTCCGATTCTTCGTCCAAGGCCGCGTGCGAGTTCTACCCTGCACAGCTTCAAGCAACGCGCTTCGTCAACTCACTCAGCGTACAACCCCCACGCAACTGCCCATCATGAGCCACAACAACGACCTGGCCGACGAGGCCGCCAACCCCAAGGGCATCCAAGCTACCACCGATGTCAACATGACTGAGTGCCCTGTCACATGGAAGGCCTACCTCCTCTGTGCCTTCGCCTCCTTTGGTGTATCTTCTTCGGTAAGACAACAACAGAACACAATCTCCACAATAACAGGGGCTGACCGCGTACTCAGGTTATGATTCCGGATACATCAACGGTGTGCTCAACTCGCCTCTGTTCATCCAGGAGGTCGAGGGCCCCATTTGCCCCCAGGGTCTCGACACTCCTGATGGCCTCTGCAAGATCAGCTCTGGCAACACCTCGCTCATCGTCTCTATTCTCTCCGCTGGTACTTCTTCGGTGCTCTCGTCGCTGGTGACCTTTCCGACATGATTGGTCGCAAGTGGACCATCGTTTTTGGATGTCTCATCTACATCATCGGTACGAATTTCACCCGCTTGCATTACGTGATGAAACCAGCCACTAACCCCCTCTTAGGAGTTGTTCTGCAAATGGCTGCCACTGGCCGTGACCTCCTTGTTGCTGGTCGTGCCATTGCCGGTATTGGTGTCGGTTTCGAGTCTGCCATCGTCATTCTCTACATGTCCGAGATTTGCCCCAAGAAGGTCCGAGGTGCGCTCGTCTCCGGTTACCAGTTCTGCATTACCATTGGTCTCCTGCTTGCCGCCTGTGTCAACTACGGCGTCCAGGGTTCGTGGTGACACTGGCGAGTACCGCATCCCATCGGTATCCAATTCGCCTGGGGTCTTATCCTCGGTGGTGGTATTGCCTGCCTTCCCGACTCCCCTCGTTACTTCGTCAAGCGCGGCCGTCCCGATGAGGCCAAGAAGGCTCTCATGAAGATTCGTGTGTCCACCCTACCGACCCCCAGGCTGCTGAGCTCAGGTCCATGGTCGAATTCGAGCTTGCTGAGATCATTGCCAACGAGGAGTACGAGCGCGAGCTTATCCCCGCCGGTGGCTGGATCTCTGGCTGGGCCAACTGCTTCAAGGGTTCTCTCTTCCAGTCCAACTCCAACCTTCGCAAGACTATCCTTGGTACCCTCGCCTCCAGGATGATGCAACAGTGGACTGGTGTCAACTTCATCTTCTACTATTCCACTCCCTTCTTGGAGTCGACTGGCGCCATCAGCAACACCTTCTTGATCTCCCTCGTCTTCACCCTGGTCAACGTCTGCTCCACCCCTCTTTCCTTCTACGGAATGGAGAAGTTCGGTCGCCGCACACTTCTCCTCTTGGTGCTCTCGGTATGTTGATCTGCCAGTTCTTGGTTGCCATCATTGGTGTCACTCAGGGATTCAACAACTCCACCACCCTCGCCGACGGCACCACCCGCGCCAACAACATCTCCGCCGTCAACGCCCAGATCGCGTTCATCGCCATCTTCATCTTCTTCTTCGCCACCACCTGGGGTCCTGGTGCCTGGGTCCTCATCGGTGAGGTCTTCCCTCTGCCCATCCGCTCGCGTGGTGTTGCCCTCTCCACCGCCTCCAACTGGCTCTGGAACACCATCATCGCCGTCATCACCCCCTACATGGTCGGTACCGACAAGGGTAACCTCAAGTCGTCCGTCTTCTTCATCTGGGGAGGTCTCTGCACTATGCTTTCGTCTACACCTACTTCTTGGTTCCCGAGACCAAGGGTCTGTCTCTCGAGCAGGTCGACCAGATGATGGCCGAGACCACTCCCAGGACCTCTGCCAAGTGGCGCCCTACCCACACTTTCGTCGAGAGCTCCCTCCAGAAGGGTGGCTCTAACCATGATCGAGCGCAACGGTCCATTGTCGTTGACACTGAGAAGAACCACCGCACTGCTTCCGTCCCACTAGATGGAGAAACGGTGTAGTGTTTTGTTCACGTCTTGATTGACACGAATGAGTCACTTGAATGATGTAATGTTTGGTTTTAGCTATACAGTACAGTATAGCATATTACTAAAGACACGGAATGGATAGATGCCCGGGCTGGAGAATGATACCTCTTTAGTTTATACTATAGCATAAACTACTACTTTAATCTTGAATTTCGAATGCTCTTCTTTCATGTGATGTCTTCTTTAATTCTTAACTTTGAAACGCTCTTCGCTTGGTGAGGTATTCAATCTACCTTTGATCTTGAACTCCGAAACCTCTTCTCTCATCTGACGTCTTCTATCTTTTCACATGTTCTTCTGCATCAGTAGTCTGCATCCATCTAATCACACATACTCAACCCCCGCCCTCTTCCTCCTCAACCCCCCCTCAACTTCTCATCCCCTCTCCTTCTCCCCCTTGCTCACTCCCTTGCTCGCTCCCTTCCTCCTCCCGCTTTCACCTCCGCAACACTCCTTCCCACCCACCACTGCGGATCATGAATCCCCAACCAACCCCCTTGCTTCACCCAATCCGGTCGCAGGACGCCGAATTCATTAGATCTCGAAGAGGGGTGATGAAGCTACGAGTGTGGCGTGGGTGCGGAGAAGGTTCAGGGCGACGAGCGTAGTGGGCTTTCTGGCGTTGGCTGGAATGGAGAAGCGCGTTGTTTGCGCTGGGGTGGTGTTGAGATGGTAGTGGGTGACGGTGTAGTTGATGCAGGATTTTACGCGGTGGAGGAGGGGGGTCCATCTCTGCACTGGTGGTTGCCTCGTCCAGCGAGGCGGATACCGAGGGTGTTGGGGAGGTAGAGGGTTGGCGGATAGCTGGGCGGGGAGTCCTTCGCCTTGGTGACGAGGGTTGCGGCGGAGATGCGGATGGTAATGTCGGCTTCTCGGTGCGCGATCGCTTGACTGGTGGTGATGAGGCCAGCTCGTTGTCTGCTCTACGCTTCGAGGATGTAGATGTCATGATGGCAGTAGACGTGTTTGTAGTAGGTCAGTGGTTTGGAGAAGTAGCAAGGTGTTGGTCAGATTCGAAGATCTCATTTGGATATCTAGACGATAGCATTATGCTATGGTGGAAGTGAAGGAGAGTGTGTCTGTAGACACAATAGCTCATGCGCCGAACATAACAGCCTCTTTCACCACGGTATCTCAGATCCTGATCACATTGACTGTACGCGTACATAGAGCCACACACATGACTGAACCGTCATTCACTGAGTCGGACAACCTCCAGTGCCACGAAGAGACATGTTCTCCAGCATCTTTGCAGCCTCCGGATCATCGTGGGTACTCTCTTCACCGATCTGATGCGTTCCAAGGGCAATCCACATAATGAGCAGCTCGATGCCTGGTAAATCAGGCTTGTTCACTTGCTCACGATGGTCTTCGACAACCTCCTTAGTACTTCAGGCTTCACGGCCCCGAGCTGGGTCGTACGTGGTCCTGGAAGCGAACGATTGGGGTGAGCTTTGTTGGTCAAGTATATTCCAAGTACACCAGTGATCTTGTCGGCGTAAGGTATGTTACCCTTAAAGCCCAGTTCGCGCATGACCCAATGTTCTGACTGGACTTGAGGACCCTTCCAGGCTTGAAACACTGGCATCGTGTGGGGCGTCTTGGGAAGGGCAGTGTAGAGAGCGTCTAGCCTAGACTTGCGCTGAGCCTTAGTGAGCTCTTTCCATGATCTCGCAGTGTTGTAGCCGTTCTGAGTTGGCGGGAGAGTCACCATCTTGTAGGACTTGGCAAATGCCTTTGCTGCTTTGACAGGATGATCCAGACCCAGTTCAGCGACACCCAAGAAACGGTAGAAGCGAGCGATAGCAGACAAGGGAACTGCCTCATACCCCAGGAGCTCGTTGTACTGTTTGGCGTCCTCAGCATAACCCACCTTCTTCGGTACATGGTCGTACTTGCGACCAATTTCGTCAACGGCCATGTCAGAGAAGAAGAACATCGCTTGTTCAAGTGAGACCATGCATTCAAGCGCATGAAGTTGAGCTAGGAAATCGGGTTCCAGACGTGTACTCATCATCTTGTTGTGCTCCAGTGTGATCTCGATGAACTTGAGTGTATCGCCCCACTTTGCGAATGCCATGTCTCCGTTCCCTATGTTGAATGCCATGTCGCCCATGCATTTGATGGAGAGGGCGATATCGTGAACTTCGGCGGCAGTAGCTCGTAGCCATGTAACTCCCTGGGTCATTGTCTGCTTGGCGCGTTCAACAAGGACAGCATCAAACGAGGTGGTGAAGGCGACCTGCTGTCGGCAAGCTACACCGCTGACTGTGATGAACGATGAGCAAGATTAGCAAATGTCTTATATACAATTCGCCGTGTCAGAACTTACCTTTCTCCATAGGTAAGATCAACCTCTCTTGATCCTCCCTGCTCAGAGTGCTGACGGTACCAGGCGGCTTGTGTAGTGCGAACTTGAAGTCGTAATCCATGAAGTTGGCGAAGTCCAGGATTCGTAGAACGCGAGCGAACTTGGACATGTCTTGCAATAGCAGCACTCCCACTATCGTCTTTCCACCATACATCGACTTCCGGTGGAGGCTGGGATTGACATTGACTTCAGCAACATGCTTGCCGAACTTCTCTATCTTCAACTTGAAGTAAGGTGCTTCGTGATTGATCAGAGCTGTTTCAATCATCGTACCATAGCCATTGTGAAGTTTGATCCACTTGTTGTCCCCGTAGAAGATGTTGGTAGCTTCCTGATTGATAGCCTTGTTAGTGCGAAGGACAGCGACCTGGAAGTCATAATCTTCGACGAGATAGCGGTTAGGTGGCCCACGAACGCGATCAAAAAGTAGCAGGTAGCGGAGGGTGTCGCGAAGGATATGCTGCGGCAGCACTTCCAGACGAGACATGATGGCGTACGCTGTCAGGTCACCGTGGCAGCTAATCGCTAGTGATGAGCGTGCAGGTGCGACTGTCGGCTGTCAGCTATCGCAGGGCTGTAAGTACACGGAACCCTTGGACAGAGCAACGCCCGAAACAGGATCACACGAATTGTTTAGTAGTGTCGAGGTGAATGATGAGAGTGAAAGACATCAACTCGACGGCCTCGACGAGCGTGATGAACGAATTCCCCGTTGACGACATCATATTCGTACAAGCTCCCAGGCAGCAATGTCAAGTGGAAGGTGCTGATGACTTCTCGTGTTCTGCAGCGAAAGTGAGTGAGTGAAGACGGGCAGCTGCGAACAACAGCCCTGCAGGGGTCTTGCCGAAGCTTACATTGATACAGCTTAGCGTCTTCGATTAGCTCAATCCCCTGCGCGTAACCCCAGGACCGGCTCTTCTCCCTTCGTACCTATCCGTCACGCAGTCCATCTCATCATGTCTAGCCATCTTCTATCTCTACCACGCGAACTTCGTGACATGATCCTCGAATTCGTCATCAGTGCGCACGTCGAGCCTCCAACATGTCCTGCATTAGATGACACCCCTCGCAAGGCCTCAGTAGGCTCGAACTGCTTGCGACTACCTATCTTGCCACCTTCCGAGCAATATGCTACTTATGGACTGCTCCTCGCGAACAGGCAAATATACCAGGAGACCACAGCTTGTCTCCGTCGCCTGCCGATGGCGTACTCTCTTGACGTCATGATGGTTAACCACAAAGAGCTCTGGCCCACATGGACCTGCTGTCCAGCTCGAAGCAAGGAGCCGATCGATTTCATCTCCATAAACGTGCGCGAAACCAGAAATAGACCGGCTCTCTACTTGAAGCGGCTTCACGACATTCTTCTCGAACAAGCTAGCTTTGCCAGTCTCCTAGAATACGTAGCGAGCGTATGTTGTCCAGGCCACCGGATAAGGATCGTAAAGCTGAACCTCCATACGCCTACTGTATCTGAGCACGCTCCGCACATAAGTACTGTGAAGTTAGACTGGCTTGGGTGGAGGGCGAATTACATACGGCAAATGCACCCTAGGATGAGCCCAGAGGATGCCATGAACAAAGAGGGCCTAGCTCTAAGGCTACTAACCTATCGAATCGCCTTCTTCAAAATTTCAGACTTACCGGTCACCACGTTGGAACTGGACGTCATGGAGCATAGATCGTGGGCTACAAAGTTTGACGAGATAGTCATTACCGTCGATGGAGACGGGAAGGCCGCACTGATCAGATCCTGGGAAGGAAACCATGCCCCATATCCCCATAGTGCTAAAGATGCACTGAACCGCAGTTTTAAAATTTTAGGAGCCTGTGTTCCGTCCACTGCCACAACCTTCCCGATAGAGCTTCGTCTCTAGCCTCCGCCGTCAATTTCTCCGTTGAGTCTACGCCCCCCGGCGTGTAATATCCTCCATTCCGCAATGCTCCTTTCTGCGCTCCGGCCGCACACCAAAGCTGATTCAAAACGCCTTCATGCGGCTCAAGCCACTTCTCGCCCGATATGCGCGACGTTACGTTGACGAACGTCTTACTCCAGCCGGCCATCTCGGTATTCATGGACGTCTTGACAAGTCCAGGATGGATCGCCACAGACGTCAGCTCGGGATGACGACGTGCGAGCTCCGCTGCGAAGAGGATATTTGCGAGTTTGGACTGTCCATAGCGGATCCATGCGCCTAGCATCATTCGAGACATGGTGCTTCCAGCGTCAAGCTCATCAAAGGAAATACCACCTTTGATGGCGCGATGGAATTCGTAACCAGCGGAAGTGTTGCTGATGATACGAACGTCAGCATCGGGCTCTTTGGCTGTTTTGAGCAGGATGGGCATTAGCTCTCTGGTGAGCATCGCATGGCCGAGATGGTTCGTCGCGAATTGGATCTCATAGCCATCAGTACTCAAGACTGCTGGCTTGGCAATAATACCGGCGTTGTTCATCAGTATGTCGAGGCGGTCATGTTTGAACTCCCGAGCGATGGCCTCTTTGACTGCGCGAAGGGACGAAAGATCCATCTTGATGAAGCTCAATGATGCATTTGGGTCCTTGGATTTGATTTCGGCGATCAGTGTATTTGCTGCAGCGACATTACGGCCTGTGAAGTAGATGTGTAATGGATTGTGCGCCGAAAGCGCTCGCACACTCTCTTCTCCCAATCCCGCGGTGCCTAATTCGACTGTAAGAAGGATACCAGCGTCGGGAAATAAGTTTACATACCTCCAGTAACCAAAATCACTTTCCCGGCAAGGTCTCGAATGTCCTTTGCAGGGTCGAAGTCTTTGAAGCCCTGCATGTTGAACCTTCAGCTAATAGGTGCGTTGATATCGACATCTCAGTTGCGGCAGATGCACAGCGACTCTTATATGCAAGGCATATCATCGTCAGCTTTCAACTCGGACGAAAAGTCAGGCTTGTGGCGCTTCTTCAAGGTGGTGGTGGTGCGACAGGTATCTCCGCCGGGAAGATGTATGGCCGCATCGTGCAAAACGCCGGGATGATCGTCAAGAGTGCAAAAACGCTATACCGTATTCGGCCACACACTGAACATGGCTGCAGACACATGTTTTCAAGACGAAAGATATCGCCTGTTATTACTCATGCTAATACTTTTAGAGTTGAACATTCAGAGTAAGGTAGAGAATGGATTACACGATTTGCCATGGTATCGCCCGGTCGCACTTGCTTGTAGATCGGCCACGCTAGCACGTCCCATGTGCAGCTACGCGTCCCGTCCCGTCGCATTCGTCGCGTTCCTTTGCAAGCCGTTTCCGTCTCACCACCTACCCCGAGTTTGTCAGACACTCTAGCGCATGCGATAGGTCGACCGTACGCCCAGTATAGTACAGGCTGCCGCCATTTTCGCTACCCAACCCGTTGGCAGTGTTAGCGGCCTTACAGAGACCGCGACGCGTCGCATTCTAGTACGCAACATGTTTCGGACGGCAACCAATTTTGCCGATGGTGGGATGGTATAAAGGCTCCGTAAGGGGTATTGCATCAATTTGCTTTTCCAAGGTTACCTAAAGATGAGCGTTGGTGGGGTATTCACGTTGGTCCAAATTCTGTTTCCCTTGCCTGGGGCGGATACGATCAAAAGTCGAGTGGAGTGCGCGGTTGCTTTACTACTTGTCTAGACCTTGTTGTCCGGACCTTGGTCGTGCGTCCCTTCATCCCATGCGAATTCTTTCGTCATAGTAATCCCTCTTTCCCTTCTCACACTCTGTGAGAGCTCGCTTGTGGTCACACTGCCTTCTTTGCACATGGCAGTGCCCGGGCACTCCCCATGCACAGTCGTTGTCGTGAGACACATTTCGTCTTCATCCATTCGAGACTTGCCCCAATGGCTCCGAGTACCATTGTTAACCGTGTCTCCCAACGTATCCTTGAGGTTGATCCTGCGCGTGCGCTTCTTGGATATCGTTTCGAGAGGGTTTAGCGAATTGCTGGGTGATTCGGAGTGCTGCGATGATTTAAAGGAGGATGGCAGGCGAGTCGTGAGTGCGTTGATGATTTGCATCATGAGCGGTCGCAGGGTGGGTAGGCATCCAGAAATGATACCGATGGAAGGCTCTACGGAGGACCAGATGAAAACGTCGCTCTTTGCCCAGCTGATGTCTTTCGACTGGACGAGGTGGGTGATGGTGATGATGCGGTAAAGCGAAGCAAAACAGACGCTGCACCTATTAGCGAAATTTCGTCGAAGGGACTGATGTTGGACTGTGACGTACAAGCTACCGAGTAGGAACGTGAGACAGACTGCCACCTTCTGGGTACGTCCCATGTGGAGCTTAAGTACGCTCGCTATGGGTATCGTAAGGATGCACACATCGCCAAAAAGGTTGATGATGCCGACACCGAGATAGAACTATATGTTGGTCAGTCGCTGTTTGGAGCTCGGTCTTGGAGTATTCCCACCTTTGCTTCGTCTACCTGGACTACGCCTTTATCTCCATACCACTGGTTCCAGTAATAGTGCAGTGGTCGCGTGTAGAGCGGTAGGACCACATGGTTGGTGATGAGATAACCTGTAGTGAGAGCGATGCAGAAATAGCCAAAGTATGAGAGGCCGAATATGCGACGATATAGCGCCAGAATTGAGAACTTAATGATGCATACACTCCATGCGTAGATGAAGACATATGCGAATGTAATCTAACTGTGGTCAGCGCTGCGATATTTGCGTGGTTCTGCGAGTCACAACGCACTATCGTAATCTGTCGCATCTCGTACGGTCCCAAGGACCATATGTGCTTTCCAAGGCCGTAGAAGCCGCCTGACTGGACGTTAGCATCTGTAGTCAATTTTGCGTGATCGATTGCTCTACCTGCAATGCAGCATGCTAAGTTGCCTGCATTCAGCGCCAAACCGAGGAACATAAGGTAATCATCTAAACCAAGTGGCTCACGCTTTACGTGCAAGCGAGTGTAGAGGCGCAAGCTCACGAAAACGAGAGAGAGGACGAAAAGTACAACGCCGATAGCGTTGTTAGAGGCAGTGCGGGATTCGGTCAAGTCCAGTCCAGGAGGGGGGTTTGCAAAGTAATCGAACGCCATGTCAAGAGCCGGTTGTCGTCGGGATCACGCAGGGTGAGTTGCGAAGTGTCAGAGAATGGTACAACGTTATTTGACGCAGAGGATCAAGCTGTATTATCGCCGTGCAGGCGTTGAGTTTTGCACCCTCATTCACTCGGCGGTTTTTTGTGTCACGAAATGCATCTATTGCAGTGAACCCATAAGGCCGTGCAACCCTAGATCCACTCGGATTAGTTTCCATCGTAATCGCACCGATTGTGCAACGAGTGAATGCCAGTGTTCTCGGGGGGAGTGCCGGTTTCGGTGAGGATTGGAGTCGACGCTAGCCGCGTTTGTTCAGGCTCACATGGCTGCGAGAACGCGTGTGTGACCAGCCGGGTACCTGATGCGCACTAGCCTATGATAAACGATCCCCGTGTGGAGTTGCATTGTTTGGCAACCCGGGAAAGGCTGGCAATTGAGCAATCGGACCTTTTAACGACACGGGAGATAACGACGTGCCGCAGCGGTTGCCGTACGGTGACCGTACCGGAAGCCGCGATCTTGGCGGGTAGCAAAGAAATCTGGGTCCACGACAGCTCTCTTCTCCGCAGTTTCACCAGCCTGTCAGTCCTGACTCAATCCATCGATTAGGAATCCCCATCATCGCACTGCAACACGATGGCGCCCAAGGAAACCAAGTTCAGGGTGGCTGCCGCCCACGCTGCGCCTGTCTTCATGGACAAAGCCGCCACCACCAAGAAGACTGTCCGCCTCATCGAACAAGCTGCGAAAGATGATATCAAGCTCTTGGTGTTCCCCGAGACCTTCATTCCTGGCTATCCTGTAAGTGCATCGGCTGTTAATCTCAAACTTTGTATGATGGGGCTAATGCTGATATTACCACAGTACTGGATTGAATGTTACCCACCCCTAAAGCAGGTCGCTGCTTTGGCAAAATATGCCGAAGAGAGCGTCGTGGTGGAGCCAAATGGGGAGGATGTGAGTGCCATCCAAGATGCCTGTCGCAGGACCGGTGTAGCCATCAATCTGGGCGTGTGCGAACGTGTCGCCAACGGCCATACACTGTTTAACTCGCAAGTTATTATCGATAGCGACGGCACTATACTCGGTGTTCATCGCAAGCTCCAGCCAACCTATGTCGAGCGCATGGTGTGGGCTCAGGGCAACGGAAGCACGTTGCGCAATTGGCCGTTGTCGCTCGGGTACAACCTCGGAGGACTCGCGTGTTGGGAACATACCATGAACGGCGCACGTCAGGCCCTCATCACACAGAACCAACACATTCATGCGGGAGCTTGGCCGGCCTTATCCACTATGGCCGGTTTCGAAGCCGTTGCCGACGCGCAGATCGAGGCGTTGATGAAGGCGCATGCCTTGACTGCCCAAGTCTTCGTCATCACTGCTTCCAACTACGTCGATCAACAGTGCCTCGACTGGATGGAAGAGAACCTCGGAAAGCAGGATCTCGTCAAGGCTGGCGGCGGCTGGTCCTCTGTCATTCATCCGTTCTGCTCGTACATCGCTGGTCCGCACACGGGCGGAGAAGAGAAGTTGGTGCAGGGCGAGATTGACTTCTCTCACATGGGATCGGTGAAGGTATGGATCGATGCGGCGGGCCACTACCAGCGTCCAGAGATTCTGCAGTTCGCGTTCGATGCGCGCCCACACTGGGCTGATGAAAAGACCGATCGCTTCAAGGTGCGTACAGATGAGAAGAAGTCGGATACTGAGAGTGGTTATCCGTCTCAGAGTGAGGTGAGGTCGAACTAGAGAGATGCAGTCTTGGCAAACTGTGCCGCATTGGCAGGCAGTCGCGATATGAAGTGGCGTGGTATGTGTGACATGTTACTGGTTGGACCTCGTGGAGGCTTAGCGACTCAGCCATCTTGTGCAGCCTCCCTCAGGCGGGGTCAGGTACAACTTCATATGAAGACCACTTTCATTATAACATCATTGTTACGTTCCCCAGAAATTCCGTTGTTCTTTTGTTATGCCGGTCACGTTCGGTGCCGTAGGCGACATCATCTCCGTCGTTTTGCTTGTGAAAGATCTAGTCGCAGCGCTCGACGAGGCTCGTGGCTCCAAAGCCGAGTATCAGGCCGCCGTACGCGAGCTTTGGACTCTCGACCGCACGCTCCTCGAAATTGATCTGCTTACTAGACAGCATGGGGATGGGGCTACGCCTGAGTTACGAAGTCTCTGCGAAACAGCGAAGCAAGCCGTAGCTAGATGCAATGACCGCGTCAGCGCCTACAAGAAGCGCATCCAGGGATACCAGCGCACTTTTGAAGTCGGCAAAGTGAACAGGGTCAGAGAGATTGGAAGAGCGATTGGTTGGAGGACTGGAGAGAAGGAAGCGCTGGAGCAGTTTCGCGCAGAGATCGCGGGGACTACATCAAGCCTCCAGATGTTGTTGATCACGGCAAATGTGTAAGTGGTACAATATTCCTGGGCAGAGTTGATGTTGAGACCGTATAGCACGTTACTTGGAGTGAGTCGGAAAGAGATGAACGACAAGCTTGACGAAGCAAAGCGCAGGAGCGACACCGTCACGCTGTCGAACGATGCATCACTCATCGAAATTAAAGACGGCATCGAGAATGCTAACCGTAATATCGAAGCTGCGAACTCAGTATTGGGGAATTTATCCGAAGCACTCAAGTTGGATTGGCTCCGACAGCTTGGTTCTGAGCTCAAAGGCATGATACGGGGCGCGATGACGATCAACTTTGCGACTTACCGTGCTGTTATGCGTCTGCAGACTTCACTCCCCAGCAGCCTAGAGCGAAGCATGTTCGAAGAGCCGATAATACTGGACGATCCCATGGGTCGTATTGCGCCTGTCCATTTGCAATTCATCACCTCTTGGGATGCTTTCCACTCTGTACTTGAGCTGCGTTTCCAGGACATGCCAGGCCAGATTAAGATTGGACAAAGGCAATACGCCTTACAAGCCAGCGGTACGGGAAGAGAGATCGAGTTGTCGCGTCCATGGCACGCTGCGTTTATACCCGGTCAGCGAATTGACATGAGCATCATCTTCAGTCAGGATGATGCTAGCGAGATCAGTAGCACTACCTGTCCAGGTTGCTTGACTCAATCGAAGAATTCCAGCGATGCTGAGAT
Source organism: Alternaria rosae (assembly GCF_020736505.1). Classification (NCBI taxonomy): domain Eukaryota; kingdom Fungi; phylum Ascomycota; class Dothideomycetes; order Pleosporales; family Pleosporaceae; genus Alternaria; species Alternaria rosae. The sequence continues at coordinate 3,022,660 of NW_025763572.1, forward strand.
AGAATGCACAAATTGTCAGATCCGGTTCCGGAGGATCACCGTGATTCAGGATGACGAATCCCCGCTACAAGAAGATCAACATACTCGAGAGCCCATCTTGCGATCAGAAGCCACGGACGTCGGTAGTCAAGAACGGACTTTTTATGAGCTTGCTGAGCGCGAGGAAGAGGACGTGAGAAGCTTCAAACGAGTGCGACTCATCTCCAAAAGAAAGCGTGCTGGTAGGCTTGGACTCTTTTCGCCTAGGATAGCTGAGGTGGAGGCACAAAAGCTCCAGAGGAATCGAGATTTGGATAAACGTATGGATCTATGTGGAATACTAGATGGACGTTTCCCGCACCGTCGATCGCGAAGATGGAACAAAGTCTCCAAGAGTTACCCTATTCTTTACGGCATTGGCATTTTCAAATATGAACTTGATCGCCCGTCTTCAAAATTTGCTAGAGAGAGCGTCTTGTATGGCTATCACTGAGGCGAAGAAGCAAGAAGACGCCGAGAAGACACCTCAGTTGGAACGATTTATAGTCGCTCAGAACGAAGAGCGACTCTAGCGTGAGTGAAGTATGAACAGCGGTATGAGAGAGAGGCATCATGTGTTCAAACCGTAAGAACAAGAAAGATACACATTAGAATACATCTCGTTCTTCTGGTAGCCACTACCATTCTCTCCTACATACACCACTTCTTCACCTGCACAGCCTTACACCCATCCTTCCCAAGATACCAATCATCACAAAGCGTATTACATTCAACACCCGGCTTCACAAACACCCTACCCTCCTGGCTCGGGTCACCGTTCGGTGTACCATACCATGGCAGTCGCCATTGGACCTCGAGATCGTTGGCGTCGTAGCCTGTCGCACCTGTTGGATGTGTTAGGAGACCTATCGATGGGAGGATGGCGGTTTAAAGGAGGGAAGTGGGGGGAGACGTACGGTAACCATGGCGGCAGGCGCAGTAATTTGGTCCGGGTGTATGAGGGTTGTTGTGGCCCCAAACGTAGGTGCATGATGTAGTGATGTCGCACTTGTTCTTGTCGGGGGTGGGGACGCATGTGTCGCAAGGGGGTTCGTAGGGTGGAGAGAGAGCGGCGGTGAGGCCGAGGAGGGAAGAGATCATGGCGATGGTGAATGTCCTCATGATGAGATCCTGAGAGGGGGTAGCGCAAGTTTGATGAATAGTTAGACGATCGAGGTGAGAATTGTTGTACTGGATTGCTTTGCTTTATGCAGAAGATGAATCATGAGCGGAGTGACAGGGTGTTCTTATACTCGAGATGCTCTATCGCAGCTGTGTGGGTTCTACTTCAGCATCGTATCCCACTCGCGCCATTGGATCACCACCAAGACATGCATTCCGTATCAGCGTTCGAGCACCGACGCTCATGACCAAACCAGTACGAAGTCTTCTCAGCTAACATGGTATTGACACGTAATTCTGGGCTATCATAGTCTTACAAGACCTCTTGATCTCGTACTGCAAGACATCCCTAGTCCCCAAGAAACAAATCCATACACGCAAATAAAAGCAGCGACTCAAAGGCTTTCTCCGCATCATCTAGCGCTGCCGACAACCGACTGCTATAAAGATGCTATCGGGTAAATATAGCAAAGATGGCTGAGTTGAACATCTGATGATATGTCCTCTCGTGGTCAGGAGATCTCGTATTGCTTCCCCGCATTCCTCAGCTTGCTGATGAAGCCGTAACACGAACACTAGTGGCTTAGGATGAAGCACATCCCGTGAAGATTGCTCGCTCATGTGAAAGTGCGGAATGAGACAGAAAAGTGTGTTGCTAATTGTGTAACCGGGATATACCAGTGTTATGCGACTCCAGAACGCCATGCCATGATGCGTGTGCAACGGGTTGTCATCATATCATCTCTTTCCCTTCTTGAGCACCAGCCCCTTCCAGCCCTTGCTATCCTTGATGCGCCTGAGTGCTTTGCTCGCAACAGGGTCCTTGGCCAAGTCATCCAAGCAAGCTTTCTTTTCCTCTTCGCTCTCGTGCTCATGGAACTCGCACCATTCCTTCTCCATCTTTGGCCTCTCGCCCCTCGCCAACATTGTTACCAATTCGAAAAGGAACGCTTGCGGAAGCTGACTCCGCAAAGCTATGGTGCGCTCATCGTCGCGATCGGGGTTCCAGTACACAGAGTACATATCGAGGAAGTATCGGCACAGCGGTGCGTCTGGTGGCAGGCTCTCGTAGGCGGCGATCACGTTGCTGTGATCGGGCATCACTTGTAGGATCTCGTCGTTCGTTTGCCATGCTAGGATGACTGCGCGACGTAGCTTCGGGATGGCGTAGCGGTGTGCGAAGACGTATAGTGATATGAATCGGCGCTCTAGGAAGCCTTCGAGCCCTCTCCACTTGTATGGTCTTGAGCAGCATGGGCACAGCGTCTCTTTGGGAATCTCTGGCTTCTCGGCTGGGTTTCGTGGAGGTGGTACTATAGCAGCCTTTTCGGGTTCAGCATCGCCAGGGACTTTCTCCGCACTGGGTGCAGGGCTGCTAGCTGCAGCAGCGTTGGTCGGTGTTGCTTCTGCTTCCGTGTCGTCGGTCTCTAGAGCGATGCCCCATGAGGCAGTATCCACATCATCACCCTCCTCCTGACCGGTGGTGCTCGAGCTGTCGCCGCCATTGACACTGACTGCATGAGTCGGAGGGTGGACCTCCTTCCCCCCCTCGATAAGATGGTGCGGTATGAAGCCTGTGTATAACCATAGCATGAACGCGTCAAATACATCAGGGGTTGTGTCGTCGAGGTCTAGCGTAGTTCCCGACTTTTCGTAGGGCGAGTTGCTCTTCTCTTCTAAGCATGTGTTGAAGTATGGGGAGCATCGTCGGAGGAGTTCACGATGGCAGCTGAAAGACTCGGCGTACTCTTTTCCGCCGACTTTTACTGTGATGATCGTCTGATCAAAGTTTCTGCCTCTGGTTAGCGGTTCAGCTTGGGAAATCTGAATGTTATAACGGTACTCACCGGAACGTGTGTCCAAGCGTAGTAGCACCTTTTGAGTGCATGAAAGGCATTTTGAGTAGATAGTCAGGTTCCATTCATTGTCGCCTTACTGTGGACTTTATCGCCATTATATCTCTACTTTCCAGCCCGGGTAATACGGGGAGCTCAGTTTCAGCAATCGTGACAGATGCATCTTGGCGTTCGACCTTGCGGCGGTTGAATGCTTGTACGAGCTTCTGTGCCCTGTTCGAAGAGGCTTAAGCGGGGTGACAATGAGCTTAATTGAAACCGACAGGCCCTAGAGAACGAGTGACGGCTGGGCTCAGCTGGGCGATCTTAGAACGAGGTAGGGGTCTTGTCGAGTCGTGCGGGAGAGGATGAGTTTGATAGCCGTTTCATGATGCTTGGCGGGGAAAGCATGCCTCAGCCGACATCTGGCTCGCACAAGATCTTCATGGCGGTGAAGTTGAGCCTGGCATCTCCTTGCGCGTTGCCTAACGTAGCGACGAGTGGTGCCGCAGGATGGCCTTGGTGATGAAGTGGTGTTGGAGCGTGGTTGAAGACGCGTCGCGTCCCCGCGATCGAAGGTTGGATCCGTGCACCACTGGCCCACTGCGTCATCGTTCCCAAGGAACCGCGACGGGCCTCAACACCAAGCAAGCACAATATAGACTTTACGAATCAGATAGTCGCCGAGCATGTGCGAAGGAAGACAGCTCGTATTGCAAGGCTTACCCCGCGTCTGTACGATGTCAACCCCACTTCTGATGCAGTCATCAGTACTTGGCCGTAGCTATGCGTATAACTGTGCCGTTGGGATGCGCAGTCCCATAGTTCGATCCATATTTTGAAAGATATCAAAGATCGATTAACTCGAGATGGCTTCTAAACTCGACACCAAAGCCTACCCAGGCAACATCATTAACAACGAGCTCATCCCAGCTCCTGAGACGCGACATTCCATCAATCCAGCCACCGGCCAACCGCTCTACGAAGTGCCAGTAGCCAGGAAAGAAGATCTCGATGCTGCCGTAGTTGCAGCGCGCAAAGCGTTCAAATCATGGAGCTCCACACTCTTCTCCCAGCGAGCACATCTACTCCTCCAGTACGCCGACACGATAGAACATCACCGCGATGAGCTGGAGCAGCTCCTCACCGAAGAGCAAGGTAAACCGCTATCACTGTCCCGAACCGAGATGGATAGCAGCTTGACATGGCTACGCGCCTTCGCGACAATGGAGATCAAAGACGAAATCCTGCAAGAAGATGACGAAAAGGCCATCTACTCAACCCACCCACCCATTGGTGTATGCGCTGGCATCGTACCCTGGAACTGGCCTATCCTGCTAGGTCTAGGCAAACTAGGTCCAGCACTCATCACAGGAAACACGTTCATCATGAAGCCATCGCCGTACACACCCTACTGCGACCTCAAGCTCGGCGAGCTGGCCATGACCGTGTTCCCACCAGGCGTCGTACAGGTACTCAGTGGAGACGATAGACTCGGTCCTTGGATCACAGAGCACCCTGGTATCGACAAGATCGCCTTCACAGGATCGATAGCAACAGGCAAGTTGGTCGCAGCATCCTGTGCGAAGACGCTGAAGCGGTATGTGCTGGAGTTAGGTGGAAACGACGCTGCGATTGTGTGTGAAGACGTGGATATCGATAAATGCCTGCCCAAGATCGCGACGCTGAGTTTTCTCAACTCGGGCCAGATATGCATGTTGACGAAGCGTATCTACATCCACGAAGCCATTTACGACACGTTCCGGGATAAGATGGTTGAGTTTACAAAGAGCAATATCAAGACTGGTGCTGGCACGGAAGAAGGCGTGGTGGTAGGACCATTGCAGAACAAGATGCAGTGAGTACAGATCCATCCTCTTCAATCAATCGCTGTACTGACACATTGCCCAGATTCGACAAAGTCCAAAACATGTACGCCCAGATCCCCGCGCAAAACTGGAAAACCGCCCTCTCAGGCACCGTAACCCCAACCCCCCAAAACGGCTACTTCATCACCCCCGCCATCATCGACAACCCACCCGAAGACTCTTCAATCGTACAAGAAGAGCCATTCGGTCCCATCGTCCCGCTCCTCAAATGGCGCGACGAAGACGACGTCATCGACCGAGCGAACGCGCTCAGAACGGGGCTGGGCGCGTCGGTATGGAGTAAAGACATCAAGCGCGCGGAGGGCATGGCACGGAGGTTAGAAGCTGGGAGTGTCTGGGTGAATTCGCATTTCGATGTTGATCCTCGAGTGCCGTTTGGGGGGCACAAGGAGAGTGGGGTGGGGATGGAGTGGGGGATGGAGGGATTGAGACACTATACGAATAGTAGGAGTTTGTGGGTTTGGAAGAGGGTTTTTGAGTAGGGTGATAGGGTATGCTATCAAAGCGATAAATGATTTACCATTCAGCAAGTAACGATGATATTTTCTGTTGTGGTTTAAGCTTTGCTGCCGCCCCATTCTCTCCACCACTCGTAGAGTGCGATGCCACCTGCGGTTTGCACATCTTTTGACAGAATTAGTACGTTGTTCTTGATGTGGACAGTGTAGTTGAAACTTACTCAAACTCCTGGTAACTCCTACGGTCTTGATCTCGACATTGCGATCAATGACAGCCAGCACCTCCGCGGAAATACCTTCCTTCTCACTACCTAGCACAAGACAGCACTTCTTGGGTAGCGTACCAATATCCTGGCTTCTGACCTCCGTTTCAATCGTCTCTCGATTCACGACATCATTCTTACTATGCTCGCTCCCCAATATGCCACTCCGATCTGTCTGCTCAATACCAACAACCTCATACCCTTTACTTTTTGCATCAAGCAAGAACGCCGGCACACCAACTTCTTTCAACTCATTGATAGCAAGATGCTTCTCCGATCGCACACTGGTAGCCTTAAAGTCTTTGTGCGCGACCTTCTTAAGGTCGTCGATGTAGAGAGCTTCGAGACCGAAAGATTCAGATATACGGGAGAGACCGCCCAGGTTAGTGGGATTGTCGATAAGAGATGCAACAAGCATGACAGATGCGGGGCGTGCGTTTTGCATGCTGGGTGGGCCGCCGGGTGGGTGGAGGTTGTCGAGGTCAATGCCGGCTTTGGTTTGGAGGGTGATTTGGCCGGTTGGCTCTGCGGTGGCAGGGACTGGGGTGGTTGTAGCTGGTACAACGACGTCAAAGCTGGGTTTGGTCTCTTTACCGAGTGCTATGCGTGCAGGTGGCGGATTTAGATGACTTGACTGATCATCGCGTTCGAGAGCCTCGAAGTCTTCGTGAGTGACGACCTCTGGTTCCGGCGTCTCGATCGACAGATATCGGCCTTGGAATATGCCTGTAAGGGTGAAATCTTGTTGGATGTCCACTTTCAGTGTTCTTATCGTCCATGGAGAAGCGTTGAACTTGTCCAGTCGGCGGATGAATGCGTTCATACCTGCGAATGCAGGATTCTCGGTGATTCCCTTCCAGCCCTTCTCGACAGCTACGTCGAATACGATGGGAAACGCGAAATTTGCTTCGTGGCGGATCTGGACCTTGGGACTGGCGGAGTAGGAGTTCAGGTGTGTAATGAACTCTACGGCAAACTCTTGAGTTTCGTATGGCGCGACTAAAAGACCAATCTTCATCAAACTCGCGATATGGATAGGGCTGTATTCTTCCAGATTTCCTAGCTCTTTTAAGATACGTGGGGAATATTCCGGGTACTGGCGGTAGATGCGGGCGATGGCCCATTCGAGTAGATAGCGGTATCGTGGCCATGACTCTAGCACTAAGGCACGAGTGAGAGGGTCGAGATAATGCTCCACAAGTATGTCCTCCGCACAGTAATGACTCATCAACAATATTGCCTGCAGTTGAAGAGTGTTCTTCCATGGACATTTGACTGCGACCGGTGGTTTCTGATCCCCCCAGGAATACATCAACTCATCCAGTATAATCTGAGCAGTATCTGGATTTGAGCAACCCGGGTCATTCGGTATACGATGCAGAAGGTCTATGACCGCTGCGTATGCGTGCCATTCTCGCATACCGTAGTACGATGTATATGTTCGATGCGGTAAGTATTGTTGAAGCTTGTCGGCAGCGGCAACCTCAAACAAAAATTCTGATCTGATTGATGCTGGATCGTTGACAAAATCAACAATGTACTCTCCGAAGGGGAGAACTTTGATTGCAAATGGGTCTGCAAATGCAGCTTTGCGTAACGAGCGAGCAAGTATTGCAAGAATGTAGGAACGTCCCTTGGATAGCTTCATGAGTCGTCTCATGGCTTTTGAGAGCAGGAGATGGATGTCTGAATCTGAGGGAATTTTCTCCCGCCAGTGTCTAACACAGACTTCTATGCATGTCGGATGGAATAGTAGAGCAGGTAGGTGTACAGCAAACGGTCTGATGAAGTCGCGAATCTCAGCCTCTTCCCATAGAGCTGCCAACACGGTGTGCAGCTCGTTCGCGTCGATCTTGGCTAGCTCAGTGCGGTCGAGGAGCTCCAGCACGCTCTTGCACGCTGGCACAAAGGCTGAGCCTTGTATGCAGCTATGTTTTGAGTCGCGGAGGTCGTTGATGAAAGACTGCATAGTAGGTAGCCCGCCATCTCTTGTGCCAAAGGTTGCTTGGAGCGCAGACTGATCCACTGGATCTTCCAGTTTTCGGCATTTAGCCCGCAGGACTTCGCTAGTAGCTACACCTTTCGACTCGAGATCAGGATCGAGAAGATCGCACAGCTTTTGGCAGTGAATGCTGTGCAAGTCACTTGCTACCTCAGGCATCCCAGGCAAGCGTGACAAGCTGATAATCTCGGTAATTTCCGATATTTCCAGCTTGTGATGCTGTGGGCTTCTTTCGTATCGCGTCTTCAGGCCTTCGATGAGGCCATGCATCAGGTACAGTATCGCTGGTTGAAACATCCTCCCGCCGGCGTTTACGAGGTAACGAACGATCCCAAGAATGATTGCACGGCCATTGCGGTTGTCCACTCCAACTTCTGAGACGGCATAGTCAACTGAAGGTACGAATGATGGACTGTCTTCTGTATCGGATACAAAGCGCGAGATGACTGTAGCGAGTGCGTCACCGTGAGCGCACGTCGTTGATGATCGTGTGGCAGTGAGAGTCGATGTGAAAAGACTACCATCCGTCGCCCAAGGGAGGAAACCGTCGAATAGGAAGTTTATGTGGCCACTCAAGTCACCCCGGCGCTGCAAATTCAAGGTTAGCATCAGCAAGATCAGCCTCTAGCAAGTCGTAGGCTTTGCCCATGAAGATCGTTTCGTTGCGTAGCTAGTACGATACCGACAACAACGATACCGGTTATGAGGACAGAGGGGATGTTTACTTACTTCGATAACAAAGTCCATGTACCAGCGGCCGATCATCTTCCTAACGCTCTCCTGTATCAATGGGTTCAAGGCTGCGGTAAGTAGAGTCGTTGTCATCGCGGGAGTGATTCTAGAAGGATTTATTGCCGAAGAAGACCCAAGAAGCGTCGTCATGGACTTCAGGCAATCTTCGACCTGGCCAGAATACCGATGAAGCACGATGGTCTCAAATAGGGTCGTATAAAGGTCATACTGCTCCCGTTCTTTGCCACTGGCCTCGTATCGCATGGTAGGTGTGTCGATATCTTCAGAAGTGGCAAAGAAAGATTGGCGGATGATCCCAAGGCAGTATTTGCGTTGATCTGCATGGCCTTTCACAAGACCCAGTCTAAGCTTTCTCCAGTATTCTTCGGTGCTCACACATGTAAACTTGATCCCAGCGGAAGCGGCAAGCGATATCCATTGGAACCAACTCCTGTAGATCTTGCTAGATCGAGCAGCGAAACATGCCATGTCGAGTGCATTGAGTCTGTTCCATATTGACTGATCAATGACTGCGCCAAGATCGGTGGGCGACCTTTCTCTTTTGCTCTTCAGCAATGAAAAGAAAGCAGATAAAGTATCGTGTGCAGTATCATCTAGCCCTTCGATGCCGATGAAGCTCGAAAGGAGAGTGAGAGATTGCGAGTCGACCATGTATGAAGACGCGGCAGGTATCCAAAAGGAGCATTTTAGGAATTCGAGATAAGCTCTTGCTGTTTCGATGCTTTCCACATGTGTTTGTCCAGCTGATAGATTCGTGGCTAGGGTGAAAAGGCTTTGCTTGAGTTTGGAGTTGAGAAGAGATGCGGCATGCGAGCCGTGGGTGAAGCATATCTCAGCAATCTCGTAGAGGCTCTCCGGTGACCCTTGATCGACTAGACGGCCCAGCACGGTATTCCATAGTTCTTCATGCTGCGGAGTACTTCCAGTCTCTCCATCGGCGATTTCGCTGGGCAAGAGTCGCACGCAGATATCGAGTGCGCCGATGTCGATTCCCGATGCAGCTTTTACTTTCGCCAGGCTGCCATCAAAAGCTACTTGTCGGGTGTGTTCGTCCAAGAGACTTAGTACTGCAGCAGTAGCCATGTCTGGTGGTAGCAAGTGAATCTTGCGCGGGCGTGATAGGCATTCCTGGTAGTGCGCTCCTCAAGCGAGGTGTGGACAGGCCGTCGTAGGTATCCTGGTTTTAAATCTGACCGCTGGATGCCTGTTCTCATTAAATGAGTGATGGTAAGCAAATCGCGCGCGAATGAATATTAGGTTGAGTCGAGTTCTGCTTCTTGCATTGTTAGAGTTCACGTCGCAGGGTCGACACCAGTCACATTTTGCGCCCGCCTCAGGTGGAAAATTTAGTCGCTACCGCGATGCACAGCCGGCCGAAAGTGCGTTGTGGACAGCATCAGTCCAACAACGTGTCGGAACGAAAATGAAGCCGTACAAGATTGCTATGGGCAAAAGACAGATGTCTTGTATCGACGAGGGAACGCGACTTAAACTGGAGCATGTTACGTGGAAGGCGCTGGGACGAAAGCCGTCATTGGTGACTGCAAGGTATCCGACTGATAGTCATTGATCCTTCACCGGATGCTCATACCAGAGTAGCACTGCATGCGTCTAGACAGCTTCACCGTCTGTTGATGCCGACTAACTCTTGCTTTTGGCCAGGTTGTCCTGTCGCGTCGTGTGCATAGTCGACAGGCGGGGGATGCTGTTGGTACTCGCCGGTACGTACCTAGATACAGATCCGAGTTGAACCCACCCTATCTGATGTGCTCTCACCAAGTGCAAGCTTCCCCAGCAGATCTCGGAAGCTATTAGACACCCCCTTTGGTCTGGTCGCGTCGCGCTGTGATGGCGCGCGCGTCAGTGGGGTGCTTGGCAGTGACGTGTTATCGATCGCACACGGCAACCGCGTGTTGACACGGCCCAAACAATGGCCCACGAGTCATGGGCAGAGCGATCCGTGCTCCACCTCAACACCGCCTATGCACCTGCTGTACATTCACCGGTCGCAACAGCTCTTGGACTCTTGCTACCTCATACTAAACGGTATCTTGGACTACAGAATGTATCCCTTACACACAACCGCCTCTGCGCCTTCCATGCGCGCATCCGACGCATCGTATCTTCAGACGCTCTCAGCACCCGCGCCCATGAACGACGACCCCGGCAATGTCAAGGTGGTGGTGAGATGTAGGGCCTTTGTGCCGAGAGGTAGGATCATAGTACCCAATTGATACGTATAGACACTAACAAAGGCTATAGAGAAAGAAAAGGGTACGAAATGCCTAATTCGCATGGACCCAGCGACACAAAAGACAACACTGTATGCGCCAGAAGAGAACGGAAACAGCGGACGCCGTGTCCTGGATGACAAGGAATTCACGTTCGATCGCTCATACTGGTCGCACGACGAGTCCGATCCGCACTACGCACACCAAGAAGACGTCTACCGCTCTTTTGGTGAGGAGTTCCTCGACCACAACTTCGGAGGATACCACACATGTATCTTCGCGTACGGCCAGACGGGATCGGGAAAGAGTTACACCATGATGGGCACACCAGACAACCCAGGCTTGATTCCGCGAACTTGTGAGGAGCTGTTCGATCGAATCGCACACGAGCCTTCACCCAACACCAACTACCACGTCCAAGTCTCTTACTTCGAAGTCTACAACGAGCACGTACGAGATCTGCTCACCCCGAGGACGACCCCGCCCATCTACCTTAAGATCCGCGAGAGTCAGAAGGATGGTGTATACGTGCAGGGCCTGACCGAGGCTGAAGTCAAGAGCTATGCTGATGTTGCGCGCCTGATGAAGATTGGCGACATGGTAGGCACACCACACATGACCCTCTAGACGACATACTAACAAAGGTGCAGAGCCGGACTACTGCCTCCACCAAGATGAACGACACCTCATCACGATCCCACGCCGTCTTCACTATTCGCCTCAAACAAATCACCCACTCGCTTCTCTCCGATGAGACCATCGAACGTACAGCACGTATGCGTCTCGTCGACCTCGCTGGTTCCGAACGTGCGAAATCGACAGAGGCTACTGGAGCTCGCTTGAAGGAGGGAGGGCAAATCAACAAGTCTCTTACAACACTCGGTCGCGTCATCGCTGCACTGGCAGACCCAAGACGACACGGTGCCAAGGGACGGCGACCACGAGAGGTTGTGCCGTACCGTGATTCGGTCTTGACTTGGTTGTTGAAGGACTCCTTGGGCGGTAACAGTAAGACAGCCATGGTTGCTTGCATTGCACCGGCCGACTACGACGAAACTCTTTCCACCCTACGTTACGCCGACCAGGCAAAGCGCATCCGCACACGTGCTTTGGTCAACCAGGACTGCATGTCGGCTGCACAACGAGACGCCCAAATCGCAGAGATGTCAGAACAGATCCGCAGTTTACAGGTGTGTGTTAACGCGGCCAGTCAGCGCAAGAGAGAGGAAGCCACCGAGCTGGATGAGTACCAGAGGCAGGTCGCACTCATGCAGCGCCTCATGGAAGAGAACCGTCAAGTCTCCGCTGCCAAGATCAAGGCGCTTACTTCCGAAGTCGAAGAGCTGCGTCCCACAAACGTAGCTCTACGCGCAGAGATCGACTCATTGCGCCGCCATCTCCAGCTCGCTCTAGGAGAGCTCAAGAACCCTATCGTTCTGCCACCACCACGGGAGCTTGGAACGCCGGACTTCGAGAACGAGTCGTGGCTAGGTGAAGGGGAGGGTAAAGAGGGATCTGTGCCTGCTCCTGATGGCGAGGCCAGCGATGATGACTCCGATTCAGGCTATGATGAAGGTGACCACGATGAGTTGGCGCAGGAGCTGCACAACGAAGCGGAGGCGTTCCTCCAGGACTTGGGCATGTTCCGCAAAAAGGTCGGCAGCGACGTCGATCGCTTCGGTATCCGTGAAACACTTGCTGAGCTCATTGGAGGACACTGAGTGGGGAGCAATTCTTGATGTTGACTATGCGACTTGGTTCGGAGGAAATCGGACTTCCAGGCGCACAGATTGGTTACGAATGCATGAGCGACGGCGTTTTTTTTTCAAGTTGGACTTGACAGTGCTTAAGTTTAGTATACCAGTATATAGTTACCAAAGACAATGAAAGATATCCCATGAGGTTCGATGATTAGCGAAGACATCGGTTTTTTGTGAGCTGAACGCTACATTCCAACAGACCCTGGAGTGTACATTGCACCAGGCTTAAAGCTCTACAAGCAAGAAGCAAAGCGTGTTTTTGGCTAGATTTGGTGTTTGGGCGAACTACTCAAAGGCAACCTTCGTAGGTGTTGCGGCAGCCTCGGCGGGAGAGCTATGACCTCAACTTGAAGCTCCATCCAGGCACACCAAGCCTCCGACAACTTCGCGCGATGATACCCCGATAGTCGCGCCCAACCATGTCCAAGCCAACAGCCAACTGGGAAAAGGTCGGCGACAAGTTTTATAGGAAGGTGCAGCTCTACCAGGCTGTCTTCGACGCGGATCTCGAGCTCGAGAACTACAATGTGGTGGGGGCGCCGTATAGCGGTGCTGTAGGTAGGTACGTCCCACAGTCTGCCGACGATTGCGCAAACATGTGGCCGGCGACTGACTTCCATAGCTGTCTACCGCGATGAGGAGAAGCTGCACACCTACCGTGGTCCTGGCGCGTCCAAATCAAGCATCGACATCTACAGCTGCGCAGGCAAGCTGATACGCAGCATCAACGTATGCAACCCAATACATCCGCCGAAAGACTGAGGACTACGTACTGATAGGCAATAGTGGGACAAAGGCACAATCAAGGGCCTGGGATGGTCGGAAGACGAGAAGCTGCTGGTCATCACCTCGGACGGAACGGTGCGCTGCTACTACGACCTTCAAGGCGATTTCGTGCCCTTCACCCTCGGCCACGGCGCAGACGAATACGGTGTGGTGTCCTGCAAATTCTACAACACCGGCTTTGTAGCGCTTCTCGGGAACAACCATCTCATCTCAGTCACCTCGTACGCCGAACCGCGCCCCAAACTCCTCGCCATACCGCCGACCGAACCCGTCATATCATGGAGCATCATACCGCCTGCCTACTCGCTCTCGCGATCGGTGGAAGTCATACTAGCGATTGGCTCCACGCTGTACGTCGTCGATGCAACCGAGGCAGAAGATCGCAACTTCGATGCCGGACCGTTCAGGCACATCAGCGTCAGCCCGCGCGCAGAGTTCCTGGCCTTCTACACGGAGGATGGAAAGGTGTGGGTTGTCAGCGGCGACTGGAACGACAAGCTGAGCGAGTACGACAGCAAGATCAAGACAGTGCCAAAGGATATGGAATGGTGCGGCTCGAATGCTGTCGCGTTAGCTTGGGAAGACGAAGTACACCTGATCGGCCCTAGAAGTGCCGCGACCAAGTTCTACTACGACACCTGGGTGCATCTATTGCCCGATGTAGATGGCATACGACTCCTCACGAACGACGTCTGCGAGTTCATACAAAAGGTGCCGGATGAGGCGGTGGACGTCTTCAGGCTAGGCTCCGACTCGCCTGCTGCAAATCTGCTAGAGGCGTCTTCGCTACTAGAACAAAAGAGCCCCAAGGCAGACGATCTTATACAATTGATACGACCGAGTCTGGGCGAGGCGGTGGATACATGCATCAAGGCCGCTGCGCATGAGTACAACATCCATTGGCAGAAGTCGCTGTTAAAAGCGGCTTCGTACGGAAAGTCAGTACTGGATTTGTACTCGTCTGACGACTTTGTCGATACGTGCGACACACTACGAGTTCTGAACGCCGTACGCTTCTATGAGGTTGGCCTGCCACTGAGCTACGATCAGTATCGCCGCATGACGCCTGAGAAGCTCGTTGAGCGTCTTACGAATCGCAGCGAATATCTTCTCGCATTGCGCATAGCCGAGTATCTGCATCTTCCAGCAAACCAGATCCATGGACACTGGGCGCAGCAAAAGGTGCGCGTGTCGACTGACCCAGAAGAAGAGATTTGCAGTCTCATAGTCAAGAAACTGCATGGCAAGCCCGGTGTCTCATTCGAAGAGATTGCACGGGCGGCCTACGATGAAGGTCGCGTGCGACTGGCGACCGAACTCCTCAACTACGAACCCAGAGCCGGCAAGCAAGTACCGCTGCTACTCAACATGAAGGAGGACAATATTGCCCTGGACAAGGCGATTGAGTCCGGCGATACCGATCTCATCTTCCATGTTCTTCTACATCTACGCAAGAAGCTACCTCTTGCCTCCTTCTTCCGCGTCATCAACAGCCGACCCGTCGCCACAGCTCTAGTAGAGTCGTCAGCCTGGGACCAAGACCGCGAGCTACTGAAGGATCTCTACTACCAAGACGATAGGAGGTTAGACGGCTCGAACCTCCTTCTATCCGAAGCAATCGCTCAGGAAAGCCATTCAGCCCAGCAAGACAAACTAAAATTAGCGTCAAAGTACCTCCAGGACTCTCGCGACAGCGCTGCCGTCTTCCAGCGCCAAGCTATCGACGATGCCGCCAAACTGCTCCGTCTTCAGACGCAGTTCGAAACAGACCTCAACGGTCCGAGAGACCCAACACCTGCAGGCTCGTTACCAGGTCAAACCTATATTGGCCTCTCAGCAAACGAGACAATCTTCCAACTCATCCGCCAAGGCCACTACAAGCGCGCCCAAAAGGTGCAGTCAGAGTTTAAAATCAACGACAAGACATATACATATATCCGCCTCCGCGCCCTCGTCGCAGCACGGCACTGGAACGAGCTGGAAGAATTCGCAAAGCAGAAGAAGAGCCCGATTGGTTGGGAGCCCTTCTTCAACGAGGTTCTCGGTGCGGGAAACACTAGAGTGGCGAGTGTGTTTATCCCCAAGTGCACGACGCTGACGGTGCCTGAGAGGGTCGATATGTGGATCAAGTGTGGGTTGATGGTTAAGGCGGGTGAGGAGGCGTTTAAAGCGAAGGATAGGGAGCTGTTGCAGGAGATTAGGGATAAGGCTGGGGGGAGTGCGGCGGTGGAGGTGGAGAGGTTGTTGGGCATGTTGCCGCAGGGGAAGAGGTAGGGTGTTGGCTTTGTGGTCGGGTTATGTGTATGACTGGCGCAGTGTTAGATATGAATATGGGCCGGTGTATAGCAATCATTTCTGTGTAGAGTTTGAATCGATGTTCACGTATGACTACAACTTCTTACGATCAGTGCTCGCCCTGTACATGAAAATGCGATCAAATCCTTCGTTTAAACCTCTTCTTTACCGACTACCGCATGTGTGAGAAAGATTCCGTGTCTTTGCAAAGATCTCATAGGCAGCTACAATGCCTTTTTGTTCCTCTAAACTACCTCGCCATGCCTCGTTGTAGGCTGCAGGATAGCAGCAGCTCCTCCATCAATTCCTGCCCAATTACCTCATTGTATGCATCAGAGACAATTTCTGAAAGTATGCTATCCTGCTCTTCCCTCATCGCATTCATCATAGTTAACATCTGGAAGCAAGTTATGCCGCTCTTCCCCGGTTGTGTTCCTCATAGTTATTTTCTGGAAGCCTTCTATCTAGCCTTCTCGTTCCCATTTTCAAGACATCGGGACGTGGAGGCAAGAACACCCGGCACATGCCCGGACCGCTACTACTTCGGAGGAAAAACACACTAGCGTCAGCCATGTGCAGAAGACCGACCCGCAGTGGCTGCGAAAACGACTCGCTTCCCCGCAATGACTAGGATGGTCGCCGGGGCTAGGTGCAGCCTCCGCAATCTAAAGAGAGGAAGTCGTCATCTCGGTGTGTGTTCAACCGAAGAAGAACTCGAGATCTTCAAGTCGGCAAATAAGTGTGGGAATCGAAACGGGGTCATGGCTTTGGCTGTGGTGCCGGGAGACGCCGGGAGAGAAAGGTACATAAGCCTCCGATAGTCAAGAGCTAGAAAGGGTTGTAGGATTGGAGATTCCAGATCCTGTCGCTATACGTCGCATACCCGAAAAGATGAGGTTTTCCAAGTCTGTAGTCAGCCTCGCGGCTGTGGTACCTGTCGCGCTCGCATCAACACCTTACTCACAATACATCCTCGCGCCCAAATCACGAACCCTCCACCCCATTTCCGTGCACAGCACAAACGGATCCGTCACATACCCCGAGAGCCTCACCAGCACAAACGGCAGTTCAATCTTCACCGGCGACGCAGCAACAGCCTACGACTTTGGCATCAACATCGCGGGTCTTGTCACCGTAACGATCGGTTCCGTCAACTCGTCCTCCTCCGAATACATCGGCGTCACCTTCTCCGAGAGCTCGTTATGGGTCAGCAACCGGAGCAGTGATGCGACGGCTGATGCAGGAAAGGACGAGACGCTCTGGTTCCATGTCAATGGTACGGGACGGTATACAGCGCCGAAGGAGAAGGTGAGGGGTGGGTTTAGGTACATGACGTTAGTTCATAATGGAACGGGGAGTGTGGAGGTGACGGGCGCGGAGGTGCATTATACTGCCATGCCGCATTGGGAAGGTGATGCGTTGGGGAATTATACGGGGTATTTCCATTGTGATGGTATGTTTCCCCTAGGTCTCCTGGTCATGAGATGTGGTGACTGATGTGTTACAGACGAGCTGCTCAATCGCGTGTGGTATGCCGGAGCGTATACAAACCAGATCTGTACTATCGAGCCAGACACTGGAAATGCGCTTGTTCATTTGCGCGAAGAAGGCTTCTCGAGTGAGGACGATCAGTCGCCGGTTAATGTTACTTGGTACAATAACTATACCATCACTAATGGCAAGAGTGCGCTGGTTGATGGAGCGAAGAGGGACAGGCTCGTTTGGGCTGGCGGTACGTTGGTTACTCCCCCATTATCAATTTTGTACTGACACCTATGGGTAGACATGGCGATAGCAGTCCCCGGTGTCGTGGTATCGACGAACGATGTCATTTCCATTGAGAATGCATTGGACTCGCTCTTCGCGGTACAGAACGAGACGAACGGTCTACTTCCATATGCTGGACGACCTTTCCCTCCCCAGGCGATATCGTTCACATACCACCTTTACACATTAATTGGTGTCGCTGATCACTTCCTTTACACCGTAAGCTCTCTCGATCAAATCCTCCACACTCGCTGACCACTTCTCCAGGGCGACATGAACTACCTCAAATCTCTATGGGACAAGTACAAATTCGCGCTATCGTTCTCCCTCTCCAACATCGACTCTAGCGGCCTCATGAACGTCACTGCACCCAACGACTGGCTCCGCTTCGGCATGGGCGGCCACAACATCGAAGCCAATGCCATCCTCTACTATACCATCAACCAAGGCATCTACCTCGCCTCAGCTCTGAACGACACCGCCAACATCTCTTCCTGGCAAGAAACCGCTGATGGTATCAAGACGGCCGCCAATGAACTCCTCTGGGACGAACAAGAGGGCATGTACCGCGACAACGAGACCACAACGCTCATGCCCCAAGACGGAAACGCCTGGGCCGTCGTCGCAAACCTCACGGTGAACAGCACGCAAACGAGTATGATCTCTCAGAATCTGGTTTCGCGATGGACACCGTACGGCGCTCCTGCCCCCGAAGCCGCAGACGCCATCTCGCCCTTCATCTCTGGCTTCGAACTGCAATCGCACTTCCTTGCGCAGAACACCACTGCAGCATTGGAGTTGATGCGACTACAATGGGGTTTCATGCTCGACGACCCACGTATGACAAACTCCACCTTCATCGAAGGATACAGTACAACCGGCGAACTCCACTACGCGCCCTACAACAACGACGCGCGCATCAGCCACGCACACGGATGGGCAACAGGACCTACATCCAGCCTCACACAATACGTAGCCGGTGTACAGTTACTCACCGCGGGTGGAGCAACATGGCGGATTGCGCCTTCACTCGGTGATCTCAAGTTTGCGGATGCGGGCTTCAGGACGAGTTTGGGGTTCTTTGGCGCGAGGACGCAAATGTTGAACGATAGTATAATGTTGGAATTGGAGGCGCCGGAGGGCACGGTGGGCGAAGTGAGGATGCCGGTGCTGGAATGTGCAGGACGGGTTGTTATGAGTGGAATGGAGGGGTTGAGTGGGGATGTTGTTGTTGAGGTTATGGCTGGGCAGGGAGATGTGGATGTTAAGGATGTCAAGGGTGGGAGGTGGACGGCTACGTTCAGGTGTGGATGAAGGGTGTAGATGATTGAAAGAGAAGCTTCAATGGTATTTTCAACGAGTGGATTTACCTCGATAATCATTCAACGTCTTGGTTGAGCCGGTTATAGTATGTTTGTGGTCGGTGCGACGATACGCGGCTCACATCTCCTACTACCCTGGTGTAATCCCATGCTGATACGGAACAGCCTCTGTGAACACGAGACGTTTGCTTCTCCTCGGCTTCAGCAAAGCGCAAAGCAGGTTGCGAAAGGCCCGTACACGAACTGCGTTAGAGCGCAAGAACTATTACACGCGCCTATATGAGGTCGACATAGCAACGGGTATGGAAAAGAAATCTCAGCTGCCGGGAAGCGGCATAGCTGACGATGGTGCAGGATGCTTTTCTGGGTCCGGACTGTCAGCGGATAAGAAACAGGGAACCATCGGCCCACTACCAGATTCCTTCACGATGGCATATTGAGTACAGTAAGCCGGACAGGATGTCGTCCTGCATTGGACGTGTTTCTTCAGTATCTTCAGGGTAGTAGTGTTTTGACAGAAGTTTAAAGGCGACGAGGTGGCCAGGCGGCCAGGCAACGAGGCAACAAGTAAAGGGTAGTCCAGGTCAGCGTATAGCACGGGTATAACCAGCTGGGAATGTAGCAAATACCGGTCATGTTGACATGCAGATTACCAGTATGATCCATGCTGTACCGCCTACCCCGCGCGTCTGAGTGGCGGAGGGCGATCGTGTGAAACGAGGCGTTCTCGTGATGGCGCGCTACATCGACGCGCCCGGGACGTCGCTATGCCAACGGTATGCTTGGCGCATTGTTCCAAAATAGTGTCGCGCAAACCACTATGACCACCCGCTTGACTCTGATCTGCGGCCCATCCCCAGCATTGCATCACTTGCGTCTTGTGTATACACATCTCGAGCATTGCTTCCTTGCATCGGCCTGGCATACAAGTAGAGTGCGGTTTGAGCCATTCCCTCGTTTTACGCCTTCTCCTCTTGCTCGGCCTTTTGCGACCGCCTGCATTCTCGCTTCCCCACTACTATCCACTACCACGTCAGAGTCAGGACTCATCACACCGCATCCCATTGCTCGCGCAAAGTTTCTCCGCCCCACTGGACGCGGTCACATTGCATGCGCGTTTGAGCCTCGCATCTCGCTGGCGGGTCTGCAGCCACCATGGACACGAGCTACCTCGCCCAGCAGGTCACGACTATCATCGGCCAGCTGCACGGCTTGTTCGACGACATTGGCGTCCCCAGCCATGAGCGCGACTCGCGCGAAGCAGAGGTAAGAAAAGTTGAAGTGTATTCGCGCGCAACTGCTGACTCTGTCTAGTTGTTCTCTGCTCTGTCGGAGACGCTCCACAACCAATTGCGACAAGTCACCAATGAGAAACATGAGATGACAGAAGAGGCGCATCGCCTGCTTAAGACGATCCGGCAGATGGAGGCTTCGCTCGATGACAACAAGCCCAACCCCAACTACGACGACCAGGACGACCGAGCCATCACCTTCCCCTTGACGCGCTGCCTCCAGGGCCTAAAGGAGCGATACAACTCGGTCAGCAAAATGCATAAGGAGCGCTTCGAGCAGGTCAGGAAACTGGCCGAAGCCCTAGAGTCGTATGCGTCGCATCTGGAATCGTCCTTCGTACAGGTCAAACTCCCGCCCACGGCGCCCAACGCCAAGGTCTCACCCTCCTTCGACATCTCGCCCTCCTACGTCACCAAGCTTGACAACGAATTCACACGCGTATACGAGGAATACACAAAGCGCCTAAACACAGTCCAGGTCATCTGCCAGGAGATCATCCAGCTTTGGGCGGAACTCGGTACACCGCAAGCGCAAACGGACACCGCAATCGTGCAATGTCATCGCGACGCGCCTGAACAACTTGGTCTGCACAAGGATGATCTCGCGCAATTGAACGCGAAGAAGGAGCGACTTGTCGAGGAGAAGCGCGGTCGCGAGCGACGGTTAGGGCAGCTGCGCACAACCATTGAGGAGCTCTGGGATCGCCTGGGTATTGAGGAGCGCGAGCGCAAGCAATTCCTCACCAGCAACCGTGGATGTGGCCTGCGCACCATCAACGAGTACGAGGATGAACTGGCTAGGTTGAACGAGCTCAAGCGCCAGAACCTACACTTGTTTGTCGAGGAGGCGCGCGTTCAACTCCAGGAACTATGGGACGCCCTTTACTTCTCGGAAGAAGAGATGCTCGACTTCACGCCCGCCTTCTCCGACGTCTGCAGCGACGCCCTACTCGCCGCCCACGAATCCGAAATCGCACGTCTCGAAGCGCTCAAAGAGCAACGGCTACCTATACTTCAAAAGATCGATCGCCACCGCGAGCTGATTCAGGAACGCGATGAGCTTGCACAATCGAGTCAAGACGCAACCCGTCTGATGGCGCGCGGCAACAAGGGCGAGAGGCGCGACCCAGGCAAGCTCCTGCGCGAAGAGAAGATGCGAAAGCGCATTGCAAAGGAGCTGCCCAAGATTGAAACAGTAAGACACCCCAGTCAAGAAGCAAGAACTGAGCTAACACATGACAGGATCTGAGAGTTACCCTCGAGAGCTGGGAAGACGAATACGGACGTCCTTTCCTCGTCCACGGCAACCGATACCTCGACGAACTATACGCCGCCGCGCAGAAGGCAGCCCCACCACCTCGCGCAAAGACACCCTCCAACAGCGGTATGCCTACCAAACCAGCGACCGTTGGCAGAGCCTCCGCGGCGCCTAGCCGTGCCGGCACAGTCCGTGGCGGTGCGCCTCCCAGCCGGTCGAAGACTCCCGTATCAAACTTTGGCCAGAGCGTATCCGCAGCAAGCATGTCCCGTAACACTTTTGCGCAATCGGTGGGTCCCAACTTTGGTGCTTCGGTGTCGGCATCTGCCCAAAAGAGTCCTTCAAAGATTCCTTCTCGTGCGGGACTGAATGGCACGACAAGTGGCAGGAGCTCACCTGAGAAACGACCCCAACTTTCGCGAGAAGACTCGGCCACAATGCGCAAGATGGCGCCACCCATGGCTCCTCCCCCACGTATGAAGGATCTGTTCGTGCCTCCAGAGCCATCACCAATGGAAACACCGATGAACCGCTTCGAGTTCAACCGTGGAGACCGCAGTGAAAGCATCGTGCGCAACGTACAACCAGAGGACCCCTACGACGACCGATCCTTCATGGGACGTACCATGCGAGGAGGCTACACACCCACATACCCACCACCATCACTATCATCCGCTAGCAGCAGACAAATATCGCAAACCTCATCCACAGGCACAGCCGCTACAGGCATGACCATGCAATCCGGCTCCGAGAACTGGGAGACCTTCAGCGAGCAATCCGACGAAGTACCAGAGGAAGAAGTCGACTTCCAAGCCTACCGGCGGCAGATGAAGCGTTACACACCCGAGGGCGGCCATGTTGCCAGCCCGCGGGGAATCCAAGGCAAGAAGGTCCGCGGTATACGGAGCGTCGACACGGGCGAACTGTTGACCGAGCAGGACGGTCGCATGGTACGCGTTATTGAAGGCTCAGAAGCGGGCTGGACGACCGACGGCGACGGGTACTGAGTGAAGTGCCCTATCCACTTGGACCCTTCTTCTCATGTCGACACGACTGCATGGTTTCATGTCATGCTCCACGACGCTTATACCGCCACGGCCGTTCATCACTTTCCGGCTCACCGAGCCTTGTTAATTGCTCTTCCTTGTAATTCGTGTGTGCATATATTGCGGCTCGGCGTTACTGGACCCTGAAAATTTTCTCTTCTTTTCGACTCATCCTCGCTGCCGCAACGGCACGCACGAGCGGGCTGGGATACTCGCCACGCCATGCCACGTACTTAGAAAGCGTTGGACAGGGTTGTGCGCTGCATGTCACTTCCCGCAATGCGACCGGTGCGGCGCCTGTTTTGGGTAACGCAGCATGTACCTGCCCAGGTGGCTCTTTATTTCTTCATATCACTTGCTTCTTCTTTTTCAGCGGTAGGGTTGTGGATCATCCGGCGTTGGCGACCTCGGAAGCGTATATCTGGATAGCGCGCCATGCGCTACCTTGCTTGTGCCTCGTTTGCGCGTTTGCATATCCAAATTTCCTTGTGCGAGGATGAAGCGAGAGAATGGTGCATAAGGCCTCCTTTCTGTGAGTGGAAGGTAGATCTGTGTGTTGGCGAGGAGACGTGTACTATTACGATTGAACAGAATCCAGAACATTGCAAAAAAAAAATATGTGCGACCATGCTGTGATTGATGCACTAGAACGCCGAGATTTGTGATGCATTGGATGCCTACAAGCAAGCAATATACAATGGAATATATCACATACTATGCGTTGTGGAATACACAGTCCTGTACACAATCTCCAGATTGACGAAAGGCGGTCACGTAGGCGGCAAGCAACACAAACTGGTGCCTTCCTGTGCGAGTAAAAATGATTGACATGAAACAATGCAAGCGCACAATGGCGGGTCGGTGCCAAGGGCCAAGACGATCACGGGAAGCTTGGGTACACGATAGAAGGTCACTCCGTTCCTTCCTCTTTCGCACAAGAGATCCCTTAAGCTCGAAGCAGCAGGTGCAGTTACTGTGACAGAGCTCTATTATGCAAGGCCGTTGGGGAGCCTCAATCTCGAACTAAATTCCCACAAGGACACGTGCCCTTCGTTCTACCTACCCGTGAACTACCTTCCAAGAGCCACGACATGACGACAATGACGAAGTGGTGTCCAGAAAAGGGCCGGTATGGGAAGTGTGCAGAGTGGCACAGTGGGAATAGACTTTCCTCCACTCCACATACACCATGCTTTTTTGCTCGACAGTGGAGGGCAGCGGGCATGCACCCCGCAGGAATCCGCGGCTTAGCGTGCAAGACGGCGCCGGGCTGCACGACACATGTTGGATGTGGTTAGATGGAGTTAGAGGCAGGTAGCGAGATATTGGCACAGAGATAAGGATAGCACATCTGACAGGCCCGGAGCGATTCCACACAAGCCAGCCATGACCGGAAGGCAGGCAGGCATGCGACGGTCTTGCCGCGGGGAGCGCTGCATGCATACAGACTCCTAGCTGCAAGCCACGTTACAGTCATCGTAGATGCCTAGCAGATGTGAGGTGCGGGTGAAGGGAGTCATGATGACGGGATGTGCGCTAGTGTGAGTTTTGAGTGAATGCTAAGACGGTGATTGCAAAGGTTATGAGACCCAACGTCCCATGTGATGGCGTACTGCGTTCTGGTTTCCACGATAGGATGGCTTCCAGAAGACCACCGGCGTGGGGCGACGACGCGGCAGGGCTGACGGAGGCGGAGGTGGCGGCTAGGGCCAATCAGGGGATGCCCGAAGGCGATCACGTCTGCTCGAGTGTTGTGCATGCGGGACCGACCGGGGCTGAGAGCTGGTATGCTCGTGTGAAGCGTGATCAGCGCAGCAGTAGGCGTGGCGCTGGCAGAAGGCCACGCAGTCTTATCCTCAGCCGCCAGTATCTGGTCCGAGAAACGTGCCTGGATGCAGACGGCCTGGGTGTGTGCTTTTGGTGTCTTGATAGGGAGGCTGCCGACATGTCGACTCCCACGCTGCCCTTATTACTTATCGCCGCCCGATAACCCTGAGACCCCAACGTCGTCATCCTCCCCTTATCACCACCGAAGAACCGCCTCGAGTCCACCACCATAGTATTTACTTCTTCACAGCATCCTCGCCTTTTTTGACTTTGCCTACCCTCGTGTGCGAAAGCAGAGCAGTGCGTCGGCGATCTTCGGCACACGTAAACCCTGTAGTCTCATGTCGCCCGCGACTTGCCCTTGCAGACCCGTCCAATCGCCTACCAGCAATAACGTAAAGAAATCCGACGGCCGCACGTCACTTTCAGCCTAGCCAGCACCAGCCGTACCTGGATCGTCCCAGCTGTTAGTCACGGGGAAAACGCCTTCAGGGCCCAAGCCGATGATAATGATGTACTCGCCAAGGTCCTTTCCCTACCTCCAGCACTCGTCTCCGCCATCTTCACGCACCTCCCGCTCCAGGCCTGAAAAGATGGGCACGCGAACGCGATCCAGTCCTTCTCCGAGAAGTGTCATGCCGGTCACAGTGGGAACCAACACGCAATCTATGAATAAGAACGGGTCCCTCTCACATACCGAGGCTACAACCATGTCACAGCCCGTCGTTATTCCTCCTCGAACGCCCATCAAGTCGGCAACTTCAACACAAACGGTGAGAATGAGGGGACAGAATGGAGGCAGACCGTCTCGCAATTCACAGAGCCACGATGCGAAAGCCCTACCACCGGCTGTTGCAGCCTTGCTGGCTGTTACCGCTATTCCCAAGATGCCCACTCGCCGACGGCCACGCACTACTACCGAACGGAGGATATCCATGGACGAATTGATACAGGAGTGGAAGCAGGACGATTCTGACACTCCGCCTTCACTTGTCGGCTCGCCCATGGACCTGCTTCTTGGTCGCGTGGACGAGTCGGACGATGAATACAGCAGTGTTTTGAGCATGGAGCAAGAGAAGGACTCTTTCTTGACATCTAGGTCCATCTCGAGCGACTCAATATCCACCCTACCGCCTTCCCTGGACTACGAAGACCCGTCGTTCGCGTCGCATTGGGACAATCTCAGTACACCGGATTCACTGGGTAGGAAGTCACTGCCAGAGCGCAGGGAGAAGATTGTCTCTTCACCACCAAAGGAAGATTGCGTCTTGGACCATCCATTGCTTCATTTTGGTCCAGACGAGTGCGAGGACATTATTGCGACAGACATCAACGAGACCGTCACTCCCGTACCTTCAAACGAACGATTTAGGTCATTCAAGTCAAATCTGACTGCATCACTCCAAGCACTCAAGTCAGCCGCCAAGTCCTTCTCCAACTTCACAGCTCCCAGTGTTCCGCCGGATGACTTCCTTACTCGGTCGTTGCTGGCACCCAACTACACAAGCGAGATGCGACCGAAACACGTCGAAGGCCTGCCGTCACCGGAATTGCGACGATACCTCAACCCACAGCCCTCACCAATCTCACCGACTGAGTTGTCAATGCATTTACACGACTCTCTTACTCTCGATGCCGACGCCGAACCCCACGCGCCGATGATCCAAATGCAGACATACGAACGCCGAGGGCGATCACAAAAGTCGCGCCGGAGTCGCTCCACGGATCCCTTTTCCGAAGCAGGACGCGTCCTGTCAAACGACGCACCTACCGTCCGGCAGCGCGAGCCACGCGAGAATAGCGACTTTCTCCGTGTCATTGTGCTCGAAATGAACATGCGCCGCGTGGGCAAGCTCGACACAAAGGCCGTCGGCAAGGCACGTATTTGGTTGCCGCCAAGAAAGCCTGGGTCTAGCAAAGCACCTTCCCTTCACGGCGCAAGCGGTGTGCCGCTTAGATGGACTCCCGTTACCGTTGCGTGAATGCGCTACGGCTAGCAATTTCATCAGGCCGTCTTGTTGCATCAACAGGCTGGGTTGGGCATGCACGCAGCACTCGGTACGGTACCCTCGACACGTTCACCACGACCACGACACGAACCAAGAATGTCGCATGCATGCATGCATGCAAGCATGTCGTGTCGAGCTCCACCCACGTAGCGCATCGCAAATGTACAGCAGGAATTCGATCCTTGGTCATTGGCAGACGCGCCATGCAGCCCTGTCAAGCTCGACGATCCCGGATTCAGAGTCTCCGAGGATCGCATCACCTGCCTTGGCATAGCGCGCGCTCGCTCGCGGATTCTAGTGGAGCCGCCAATCGAGCAGAATTCCTGGTCTTGGTATAGGACAACGTCACAGCCCGCACCGTTGGATCTGGTTGCGGATACTCGCGACATGGGGTCGCACGTGTCGTGGATATTTCTGTCGCGAGACATCGTCAAAGCAAGTTTCTCGACCAAGGAGTCAAGTCAGTCATGGGAAGGTTGGCCGCGCGAGGTCGCTCGGCGATACGCACGTCTCGGTGGTTCATCGGGACCCGTGACCTGCTTTCCACACTCACACGACACACGGTTGCGGAACAAGACGTCACAGGTCGCATGCACGCAGGCGTCGCCTCTTTCCGCTGCGCAACGGTCGCCCTTACTCCACCTTCCGTCCGGTGAATGACCTGTCCCCGTCACGATAACTCGCTTCCGCAAAAGCTGGGGACATGCCTTCTTTCTCGCTTTCGCAAGTCCCGTCCCCACCCGGCATCCGTAATGCCGGGTCTCGCCGATAGACGCCCGTCCGCCAGATTCGACTCGCGAGGGTGGGGGGTACACGACCCGGCACATTCGTGTTACATGTTTGTATCGAGCAAATGGCTTGCCCGAAGGCCTACGAGACATTTCCGAGGCGGCTATGAGCTGATTTTTCTTTCGGTTTCTTCTATATTATCGTGCGCATATTAGCGGAGCCTCGCGGCATTTGCCATATGAACTATTTTCTTTTTTATCTCACGTCAGATCTTTTCTTTCCGCGGTTTTTCGAAGCATGGGGCATGGGTACCGGCGTTTGCGTGATGGGAGCATACGACGGTCAAGCGCTGACCGCAAGAATTTCTCTCCTTCCTTTTTTTTTCAGTCAATGAGTCTGTGTGCGTTTTCAGCGTCGCGCAGCATAGCGTTATATCCGCATCGCATCGTATCGCATGTTAGCGATCTAGATTGCAAGACTTCACAGTCACATTTGATTCGGCATGTTTACAGCATTCGCTTCAAGGCATATATTATCAACACAATAGGTACATATCAAAACAATTTAAAATATCAAATATACGACCTGTGCAGGACGTGCAGTATATGTGAGGTGTGCGGTGTGTGTGTGTGTGTGATCTCCGTATTTTGGCAACGCGATGAATATCAACGGGAAAAATGTGTACAGTCGAGCTGGATGCACTTGTAGAGACTCGCTTTCATCTTACCCACAGTATCACGGAAGAGCTTCCGTCCCTCTTTGGGCAGATGGCTGCTTTCGTAGCACTCGATAAGTTGGAAAGTTGGCTGCGCACAGCGGGCGGCGAGTTGGTGGGTGTGCGAAAGGAGCTGCGTGTGCTATCAGGGGTACTAATGTATGGGGAACTGAAGTGAACTACTCATGTATCAGCAGAGCGCATTCTTTGTCTGGTAAAGTAGCTCAGCTTCTAGGCTGGGCATTTATCTTGCTTTTCCAACGTTGCAGGATACCGGTCGATTCTTTACAGACCAACTCTACGTCTGCACTTGGTACCAACAAGGTCGTGTTGCACTAAACATACTATGATCATGTTGTATCCGGGAGATACCCACTGTTTTTTACGTGCACGCGGGATTGTGATAGAATGTAATGTATACGTCCGGGTGTGGTATGTAGTTGGAATACAGGTCGCAGAACAGCGTTGTAGGTGTAAAGATACATATCGGCTGGGCTGGACGAGAGGCCGTTTTGTGCCAAGGTGAGCGCAGACGGAGGAGTGTAAACAACTTATCGTCCCTCTTCTTTGACGCTATGTTGTTAGTTGTCGCGCGCGCCCTTCACTCCGTACTTTCTTCTTCACTTTTACGAGTTTATTCACAAAGTCTTGCTTCGGCAGGGTTATACATAGCTTATCACTGTGTTTGAGACTTTTGTAACTGTTGCGAGTAGGAAGTAACGGGAGATAACAAGAGCGAGATGGCGAGATGAAAGCAGCATAATTAAAAGTCTAGTACGTCAGTTCTTCTCTTAGTCGCTAGAGTAACACCTCATCTTTCTTACATTAAAACTGCATTTGCAAACCTAGTAAGGAGATAGTTCTGTGGTACAACTGTCTCTTCATGTATATGCGAGCGATGTGTAATGTGAAGAAGGTAAGACTGGAACCATGGTAAAAACAATAAAAGCATTCTACTTGTTACAATGCTTTCATCAGCATACAATTCGAGAGGCTCGAAACAGTGATAGAAAGCATGAAAGAGAGGTGTCGGAGATCTAAAGGGGCAAAAAAAAAAATACGAAAGGTTACAGTGGAGCAAAAAAATTAACACCAAACCTTCTCGCACGCCTATCCACTCTAGAAAAACAGCAAAAAGAGAGGGTAGAAATGACCTAACCAGGGGTCGCTAGACGGACTTGTTAGTCGCGGGTTTCGAAGTGTGTGATGCAGTGAGTACTTACAACCTGGAATCTCTTGATATCGAACTGAATCGTAGTCAAGCGCCTTGCCATTGGGCCATTAGGCCAGTTGTACTGGTTGTTGATGGAAACGATGGGAATTATAACTTTTATATCCTCATTTGTTATGCAGCCTGCTCTGCGTTCAATGGTACCGGAGGGTTTGGTGGCTGGAAACTTGGTCGAAATTCTCTGTGTGGTGGGGCGGCGGTATCCGCGGGTGAGGGGCACAGCAGGATTTTGGACGCGGGGTTTGCGCCGTACGCTTGCATAACCTTAATCAACGGCAAGATGTCGAAGTTACCCCTCTAGGTAATCGGTGTCAATTGGTCGCCATTTGGCTTGCTGCTTGCAAGCGATACTGGCAGTGTTGGAGGCTGAACCGCCGTGCCCCGTCCCGGGATCTCACCAGCAAGGTCTCAAGATGCCCACATGCCCACATTCAAACACGGAATGGCACGACGGGAAATCAAGTCACATATCTCAAGGTCAAATGCATTGTTTGCGATGCCTTGGTGCCAGTATAGTGTTGCTGGAGCTCGATCAGACAGTGCTAGGTGCGAAAGTAGCAACAGCGATGTTTCGCGATGGCTCTTGAGCGTGATCAACACCCTATTTCCAAACCTGCCTAAAAGAGGAGGACTGGCTGACGCTAAGGCACAGCGAAAGCGAAGAATCGCTGACGCATTCGATGGAAAACGTGAAGTTGCCTGTCTCGGACATGATGCTTGTGGTGGGCCAATCAGGCAGGCATATCCTTCGAAGCAATCTTTCGCGAACGCAGGCTTGGCCACAATCTACAGCTGTTGCAAACCTACCTGACTTGGAAGGATGGAATGCGAACAAAAAGTGTGCTACGATCTACCTAGGTACACTTCTTCAGATATTGCACCGACCGGAACAACAAGTGATTCCATTCGCAAAAGTGACGCCGTCATGAGAAATGCCTGCGTACCCTATCTTTGCTTTTGGAGTCTTCCAAGATTGTGAGTAGCTTGCGATCTTTGTGTAACCACGGGCAATCAGAACCTTAAAGAACTATCGTGAACCCTTCGCCGCCATCAACACCTTATCGAAACTTACTTGAAAGAGACACTATCACGTGTCGAGCTGTACAATCCTTCGGCAATGACGCACAAAAAGTGCTCCTTACCCGACGCATCCTAATTGACCTCTAATCGCAGATCACTGGCCTATCTGCCTCTGGCATCGTCGTACTAGCTATCCGAGCCAATCAGCGCGAAGCCAATAACTTTTCGAACGTCGACATGGCCTCCCACCGCGATCTACACCTTGAGCAAAGTTACCCAGTCATTACGTCTGCGACTGGGTCTATCTGCAGGGGGTCTGTCTCTTCATCCTTGCGACAGCGAAGTATCGCTATGAGCGTCTTGGCTGCGATCGATACCCTTCTTTTGAACTGCTTGTTTGGGAAGCGTCGCTAGGCGAACTGTATGATGTGGGCGTAGCTGTGGAGGTAGGAATGTGGGAACAGTTGCTGAGATTCGTTGCGCGTAGGTGTTACTTGCTTCTACGGACTAGATACCTACTAGGCGTACGCAACATTTGCCTGGCAACACCAGCATCGACATGACTAGGTATCATGCCTGTACGCTGCATGCAGCAGATCCTCATCCACCAGAGGTAGCCAAAACGCTTTTGCTGACCAGTCGACGCAGCCGGGGCAATCGGGGTATGCCTCCGCAATCCACGCCCTCTCGAAATGTGCCTGTTTGGGAAGTGCAGCCTCGTTGCAGCCTTTCCCCTCGATTGCTCAATTGCAGTATGCGGCATACATTGATAACTCAAGAGTAATAGAGAACGCCCTCTTCTTAACTACATAACTTTACGGTTGTTCATACGCACTTGCGTTGCGATGTTGTAGTTAGGATAAGAGTGGAAGACTCCAGCCAGTTTTCCATGTAAAACCCACGATCCAAAGAGCAAGAAAATTGACTCCGCGGCATCAACGCATTCAGGGTAGTCTGCATGCAAGAAAAGCGTTAAATCAGCGATTCTCTACACGAATACAAGTTTGAACTTATGCGCGACGAAGCGATTTAGGGTACGTGCGGTTTCGTCGTCTTCATGGATGGAGGAAAAAGCCGAATACCCTGGAGTCTACATCAATGTCAGGTCACCTACTTTGTCGGTTTACATGTCAATGTAGTCTGCAAACCTGTTCAGTTTTTTCTTGTATGAGGCGTAACCATTAATTGCACAGTCATGTATGCCGACTACATGACCTTTAAATATTCATTACACACCTGCACAGGGCCCATGTAGTCGTCTAGGCATAGCTTGCCCACCCCATGTACAGCACCGCCAAATTCCGCTCATCAGTCGCCTGCTGTATGAGCTCATTCACCGTCGCCTTGGTACTAAGCGTTTTGCTCAGTTTCTTCTCCACCACACTAAGCGCCCGTCCCGCCTCACCGGCCTGTTCCTCCTTCTCCCTCTTCTTATTGTCTTCCTGCGCCACCGCTGCTGCTTCTTCGGCCGCTGACTGGCCCGATGGCGCGGGCGTACCTCCTGGTGCGACGGTAGTTGAACGTGCGGTTTCTTGGTTCGCTTCTTGCATGCGCTTCGCCTTCGTCGGCGTGACGCTCCAGTTGACAAGAGGATCGTATCGCAGGACGTTGAGGAGCGTCATGATAGACTCCCGCTCTTCACGCAACGTATCCATTGTAAACTCGCAGCATCGGCGGAAGACTCCCTCCGTCTTCGTATATCCCATACCGTCCACCAAATCACGCGTCAGCCGGAATGGCACGACTTCTGGTACTGGCAGGACGCGACCAGCTTCGAAACTTACACCGAGATCGATGTGCACCACTTCGCCCGACTTCTCATCGAGGAGAATGTTGTGGCAGTGCCGATCGCCAAGACCAAGGACGTGTCCAAGGATGGAGATGGCGGCTGTAGAGCGTGTGTATGCCAGGCGACGCTCAAACCACTCGTCTGGGTCTTCGAAGCGCTCAAGCAGGAAGTAGCGCATCACGGGGTGGAAGTTGTCCGCAATCTTTTGCCACACTTTGACGCGTGTGGTGAGGGAGTCCTGCTGGCATGCGCCAATCTCCTTGCGACATTTCTCAGGCTTGTAGTCGCCCGGGTAGTACTTTTCGTGGGCTGGCATGACCCAGAGATGTAGCGGAATT
Organism: Alternaria rosae; assembly: GCF_020736505.1. Classification (NCBI taxonomy): domain Eukaryota; kingdom Fungi; phylum Ascomycota; class Dothideomycetes; order Pleosporales; family Pleosporaceae; genus Alternaria; species Alternaria rosae. Next base: position 3,054,415 of record NW_025763572.1, read on the forward strand.
GTGTTCTGTACAAACTCCATGAGGCCAGAACGTGTTGAGAGTGGCAGAACTTTATATGTGCGGATGCCGAGATTGCGAATACGCGTTGCGGTGTGATTCTTTAGTAATCGCGATACTTGATCGAACACTTGCTCCATGATTGCGTCCTGGCGTAGATCGTCGTTTCCGGATTTGAACAGTTGCTTGTACGGTTTGCCATCTGTGCCCTTAGCAGTGATGACCTTTGGCGCACTGAGTCCGTTCGCAATCGTCATGGTCGACTTGAAGCCTGCGATTTTTGGCAAGTCGCTGTAGTTCATGTTCGGCCGAACTTCAATCTGAAGAGTAGCCGGGGGTACGTTAAGTTTCGGCACCCGGTTCACCAAGTCTCGTGACTCCTTGTACCTATCAAGGGGCAACTCACGACCTTGCTGAGTACTCTCCTTCTCACCCTTGAACATGGCGAGATGATGATACACCTCATTAGACTGGAAGATGGAGCTCCAGTACGACCGCCCTCTCTTATCAGTGCTGAGCGCCGTCGCAAGGCCGCCCGCAGCTTTCTGACGGGATTTTGCAGATTCATCCTTGGCTCGAACGACATCTTCCCTAGAGGTGGCGGCGACCTTCATTTGAATTGCGAAGATCTGATGCATGCCTGGTGTATGAAGTCAGCAACACATCTCACATTAATCTGTATTGGGATCTGACTTACCATGGAATGGGTGGTCAACGCAAATGCGGAAGACCAGCTCCATCAGCAGATGCTGGAAGTCATTCTCTTCGGCTTGTAGTCGTGAGGATAGTTGGTTCATCAGCAGGGCGAACTTTCCGCTCGGCACATCCTTGAGGTATGCCTTGACAGCTTGGTTCGCCAGAGGCGTATCGGAGTATTCTAGCCATAAAGAAAACACGCGAAGCGCATCGTGGTTGTACTCGTCGCTGGCAAGAAGAGACAAAAGATAGTTTTCGAGACACTGGCGAAGGAATTGCTCGCGGCCCTTGCGCATCCTCTCATATTCCGCATTGTCGAGATCATACCAGGTTTTCGCGCGACGGGCGTTTCGGTGGTAAGTTTCGCGCATTCCTTTGCTCTTGTCGGTTTTCGAGAGTTTCGCGAAGTCATGATACTCTTGCAGTTTTCGGTCCATCACAGTCTTGATACGATTCATGTCTTCCGCCGCTTCGGGACTCTGCAACTGCTTGTCGCAGAATAGAGCAAACTCATGGAAGACTTGGCCCGGGCCTAAACCCTCCTTTTGACCCTTGAGCTCACGGATCGCGGGCTCCAGGTACTCTTTCATGATTGCGTCGGGCTTGGCGAGGCGAGCTTCAGCAAGATGGTGTCCCTAATCTCGTTAGTAGAGACCTACATACAATCAAAAGGTCTTCTTACCAGTCGAGCAAGCAACACCGGCAGACTAAGATCAATATTTTGTGAGTCGAAATCTGCGTTGTCGATTAAATGCTGACGCATCCTTATTGAGATCTCAGTCTCGCCTTGTTCCCAAAGCACGTTCGCTACCTCATGTTGGGCTGTGGCTTCAATATCAAGACCTATAGCCTTGCACTCAGGTACGATATCGGAGAGGTAGGTGACACTTGCGAGCGACTCTTGAAGTGCTCCATGCTTCCTGCAGAGACTGGACGATGAAACCAGAGCCTCCACCTCCATGCCTCGCACAGTCGCAGTCCGGGTGTGTAGCGAATCGACAAGGGCGACATTCGTACCGAGTACATTGAAAAGCGTCTCACGACATGAAAGTAGCTGACGGACGTCGTTGAATCTAGTAATGGTAAGTATACGGGCTTGGAAAGACTGACCAATACTTACTCGCCAGCCCGCATCCACTTCTCTCGAGCCTTCATACGATCCCAGATATCTAGCAAGTGTTCCGAACGCTCAGCTGTAATCACCTCATCTGCCTCTGTGAGCGCTCCTAGGGTCCGCAGGCGAGTCTTCGTTGATATCGATGAGGTATCTTTTCCGCAGAGGAAGTTCATGGTCACCTGTAGTTGGCGGTCGAAGTTCTCTTGAGCTTCTGCAGCGCTCTTCGCAAAATGCAGTCCTTGAAAGGCTTTGAACAAGGTGCTTGCCTCTGTGTGGTTTACTTCCGGCGCCTTGATATCCCACTGGCCTAATTTGCGCGCGGTGTGAAGTGTACTCTCAACCACATCGTCCCCAGCATCGCGGAACTGGTCGTTGGAGAGTAAAGAGTGCGTGACGCTGTTCATGTTCAACATGATGAGAGATTTGATCGTTCCCCGGGAGTCTATTGCCTCAAACTCGTTGCGCCGGCGCATTTGACTGTCTAAACGAGCACCACGAAATAGAAGGCTCTTTACGCCGTCACCCTCGTAGTCGAGACGATCTAGTACCGACAACAAGCTGGAACCCCGATCGACACCGTAGAATGAATCTGGCTCGTCAAGGTTCTTGTAGATAGAAAGCTGGAGCTGCAGCGGCACTTTCGGAGGGTCGACCCTAACAGACGATCTCCTTGTGCTGCTTTTGATAGTTGGCTGGCCAGAAGACGTCTCCGCAAACAAAAGCGCACTCCTGAACATGCCACAGTCGTTCGCGGCTTGTGAAGCCTCCAGAAAGTCGATGTCTAACCACTTGTCTCGCTCCACTCTGGTAACCTCTTTGGGGACTGGCTGGCTTCGGAGGTAGAGGATGGATTGGATAAGGATGCAGACGTGTGGTATAGTATCTGGGCCGCAATTGCGGAACCATGTCGCCATCGCCTTCGACACGATGTCATGAACGTTGCGCTCCGTTTCATACTCGTCAAGTAGCACGAGATGAAGTATGTAGGGCAGGAGTTTCTCCGCCATGTGGTTGATACCGCGGAGCAAGTCTGGAAGAGCGCCCAGAATAGGATCGTCGATTGCAACTCTGCACAGTGCCATTGTCAGGTCTCTAATCCAGTGAGATACCGGTTTGACCGGCGTAGGTGAGACGGCTTCGCGAAGACCATCTGTCACAAGATGCGAGGTAGTATCTGGTTCCGGGGGCTTGTACAGAAGGGCTTTACCAATGGCCTCCGGAATGACTCGGTGCATCTCGCTCATGTACTGCGAATCAGGCACCAAGCGAGAGATCAGGCGTCGTACAGCATCCTCCGCCAGGCTGACCTCATTGCGTTCGTCGCTGTAGAACAAATCGATAACTTCGTTAACAATAGCTTCTCTGGATGACTTTCCAGGAACCGATTTGGAAGTCTGTACTGATGATGACCATGGCCGAGCTTGAGCCGAGCTCTGCTTTACCTCTCCGTAGGCGCTGTATGCACGTCCCAGGACCCGCGCGGTCCATAACAGATAACCGTCACCGACCTTGCTTCTGCGACACGACTCCCAAACGAGGGGTGCATACTCTGCAGCATCGTGGTCCAAGCCAAGGACATCATCTCGGGCGCTCGGAGCAGGACGGAAATTCTGGCAAAGCAGATCCAACGCAACATCTCGTGATGTTTTGTTCAGGAGCTTGCGTCCTGACTTCGCGTCGTCTAGTATCTCAAGAAGAAGCTTGCTTTCTTCACTACCTCGCAATGAGTTGCCTTCGGCGTTGACTTGAGCAGCAGTCGCGGTGATAAGCTTAAACGCTTTGATGGCGGAAGAGCGTTCTACACCAGTGATGGCCTGCGCGTGAGCCTTAAGGTACTCAGTGAGCCAAGTATGGAACCTATTGGCTGCATTCATGGTTGCTAGATGTTGGGACTGCTGGGTGGTACTATCCTGAGAGGAGCCCAGGAATACTCGGAGAGAGATGAGAATCGAGAGGCCGATGCCCGTGACGAAGCTGAGCTGTTGACGGAGATACTGAGCGCCGTGTTCGAAAAGATACTGCATGATGCCAACTGTATCTTCAGCACATTGCATATCGGTGAGAAAAGGACGTAAAGACTGCAGCGTCATTTGCAACGGGTAGCCCTCATGTGCCACAGGTCCAGCCAGCGCAACAATGATTCGAATCTTCCTTATCATTGACCGGGCATAAAGTGAGCCGAGAGCCGGATGGATGCGGTCAAGCAGAGAGCGCATCACATATGTATATGTGCTCGGTGACCAGAAGCCAGCAGGTCTATCGCCGGTCCGCCTACACAAACGTTCCAGCTGATCGGGAAGATAGAAGGCGGAGAACGAGGGCTCAATACCTATGTTAAGGCCTTGCGCAGATTGGCCAATTTCAGCAATTTCGGCTAGAACTGCAGCGGCGGGATTGAAAGCTGGCTTCTTCTCCAGCGACTTGGGTAGGCGCTCCTCGTGATCGATTGTTTGGAACATGTGGCCCAAAATTTGGGGAAAATGCTTCTGCACCAGGCCATAGTATTTGTCACTACCGACCATGTCTTTCAGCAAATTTCCGAAGCTAGAGTCGGCTTTGTTTCGAGCGGAGCCCCGGCAAGTATCCCACGCGATGGTATATGCGGCTGCTTTGCCAATGTTTCTCGAAAGCATCTCTTGTGCTGACGTGTCTAGATGTTCAGCCAGGAACTCCACTTCCTCCTTGCGTCCGAACATTATGGCTTGGCCCACTACTTCGGCTTCGATATCACGAAGAAGGTCGGAGAGTGACGCATAACCGAAGATCGTAAATGGAATACGACCGACCTTTTGGCCTCGGTCGAGCCAGGTGAAGATAACTTGTGGTGCGAAAAGCCGGAATAAGCTTTGTGAATCACCGAGACCTCTTGACTGCGCCACGTTTAAGATGCATCGTTTGGCGTGGTAGGTAGCGCCATTGATAGTTCCTGCTGTGGCAAAGATACGATACACGCTGTGACGCAGCAGCGTATGCCACTTGGATGCCAGTCGCGACAGGACAAGCAACCGAACTGCTATCCCCTCAAGACCCTCATCGTCTCCAGGTAAGCTACTGTCGACATCTTGTAGAATCTTATCGTGTTCGGAGAGAACGAAATCTTCGAACATTCTTGGCAAATGCTCAGCAATGTGGTATTTGACGGTCATCTCGCCTGTTGAAAGCAGCTCGAAGAGACTAGTTCGTACGGATGGAACTTTGCGGTTTTGCGCAAAGTCGGGATGATGTTTTAATAGGCCATGTAGAAAGACGGCGATGGTTGTTTGCAAGTTCGCGGATCGTCTCACACCTCCTTTCTCCATCTCTTTGACGTAGTAGACATACAGGGCCTCCACATTGTCGTAGAGATCCTGAGCTTCTCGATCGGTCACATCAGGTAGCCAAACGAGTGTTGTCCCAATCAGAACCTCGACAAGCATGCTGTTGGCGACTTCGGAGGTGTTGTATTCACGAGCGCGAGGATCAATAAGAGCTTCGCTGAATCGTTCCAGCAGATTGAGACAGTCGTTCCTGGATATCTTCAAGTTACTATTCCACACTGAACGAAGAAATTGACGCGAACGAATAAGGTCGTTCTCTGTGAGGGAGACGAGGTAATCGACGAAATCCGGGGGTACTGTTCCAGGCTCTAACTCAGTGTGCTTGGTCAGAGACGAAATGAACTGCAAGTGTGCTAGGCATGATGCACGCAGAGCAGATAGATCGGTTTCTGCCTGCACATCATGTCGAGGTACATCGTTGTCGGGGACTGTAGCTCCAGCGGTCATCTGTGAGTCAGGCTCGTCGTCCACGTCCATGAAGTCATCCTCATCCGCGTAGAAGGATTGTTTGACCTCTTTGCGTTGCTGAAGAGCCCTGGGTAAATGCTGAGCCAGCTGATCGATGCCTATCAACTCGTACACACCGGAGCCCACTCGCTTTGAGGAGCTAATGTCAGGAAGGCCCTTTGCACAGGCCTCAAGGACTGCATCGACTTTGTATTGTTCCATCTGAGGCTTGGCTAGTGTAGCGGCAAAAGACTCAATCAGGGCAGCTGCAGATGATCGAAGAGTACGCACACGACGGTCGTCCGGATCGCTAAGAGTCGCAACAGCTGGCGCGATGATGCACAAATTTGTGACGATGCGCATCATATCTGAAGTAATGCCTTGTATGTTTGACGCAGCCATATCCTTCCAACGGTGCTGCGCTCGTTCGAGTTCAGATACGCAGAAATCAAGAATCCTATTTCTAAGTTGTGTGGAGGAGAGTTCGCCTGTGGGCTCATCGGAGGAGAGACGCGGTCCTTCTTCGATCTTAGCTACAAAATCTTCCATAGGTCGGAGAAGCAGAAGATAATGAGCGAGATCTTTGTGACGCGCCATTTGCGTTCTAGCTTGCCCAATAGGCCCAAGTACCAGATAAGTGGCCGGCTCCGGCGGGTTGAAGGGTACGTCCAGGCAGGTGTAGAGCACGCGCAGCACATCACGAGCGTTGCAGTGGTGAGCATTCAGCGCCGAGTATGTCCGTTCAGACCACAAACCTGTAAAACATCAATTCAGGTTCTGCCAAAGCGTGAGAGCGCTTACTAGGGGTCCATTTGGTGAGGAGCCAGTTAAGAATTCGCTCAGCTGTCGAACTGAAATGTGTCGGGTTTTCTTTGATACGCTCCTGAAGAATGGTAGTGAGTAGTGATGAGCTGCTTTCGGTGAGTAAAGCCGGTCCGCTTAGTTCTATCGACAGTAGTAGAGACTGAACTGTCTCCGACACTGCTGAGAAGGGAACGATGTTCAGTCGCAGGAGAACGTCCATGAGATGACATGCCGCGCGGGATATGGATACGGAAGTGACTGCACGAGATGCGCTTTGCCATGCAGATATCCAGTAGGGAAGAAGAGTTGAGTGCGATGCTGATTGCTGAAGCGCGGCTCTAGACGAACGTCAGCTACGTGCGCAGTGTATAATGTGGTGATATACCTACCCTGCCAAACCTATCATTGCCCACACCGAATGTACTGGGTTCTCATCTGAGATGCACGAAGTGAGCTTCTCCAATAGCGTTTGAAGTTCTTCCTCGTCGAAGGGGCCTTCCTGGACCATAAACGCAACGACTTGTAAAGCTGCTCGCTTGACATTCGATCTGGGCTCAGACACATGACGAAGGTATTCAGGGAACAATTGAGTAATGCGAATACGTTTGCTAAAGCTCTCTTCGCTGTCGCTACGGTCGTGGGCGATGGAAATTCTTCGCTCATCAAGCATGAATGAAAAACGCGCAATGGTGGATACTGTAGACCATAGTCCTTCATATCGCTGATGCTCCGTCTCCATGGAGAATGCGCATGTGTTCAGGGGGTGGGTGTCATTGCGGGCAGGCCCCAAGTGTCGAAAGCAGAGATAATCTTCTTCAAGATATTGGTGCGCGGTAGTTTCTTGCCTGCGCCGGTAGTCGCTATACATCATCTCAATGAGGCCTTCCAGGTCAGAGCTGGTGGATTCGTCATCCGAGTCAGTGAGGAGACTCTCGATGTGCGCCTCGGTATATATCAAACTGATCATAATCTCATCCCGTAGGATAGCCTCGGACCACATAAGCTTGAGAAGCGGGAGCAATGTTTGCACCGTGCGCTTGGTCAACTCGAGAGATTGTAACGTGATGCGTGCGAGAATGGCGTTGACAGCGGCCAGGGCAGCCACGCCCGTACTTCCACGCGTAGTCCTCTGCTGCAAGAACTTTAGTAAGACAGCCAGAACGGCGTCAGCCTTGTCTAGCAATGGCGCATTGGAAGCCTTGACGAGATGATGCAGGCAATGGACAAAGTCTTCCGTTGCGCGAACGTGCTCTGGAGGGGTTGACTTGGTCTTGGTCACGGGCAAGCGTGGAGAAGCTCTAGAGGACGTGAAGTCGGCTTCAAGGGGAGTGCGGGCGCGACTTGAGACATTAGTGCTCCAGCTGTTTTGCAGCTCACCTTCGGCGGGCGACTCTTGGAAGAAGCCGGCCAGAGTTTCGATACAAAAACCGACTGCGGCGTCCCAGCACTCCTTTGATAGGCGCTCAACATGGGGCTGATACTCCAAGAGAGATCGCAGTGTTTTTGGGAGGGCTTCCAGAAGCGGCTCAACAAGTCCAGTCGTCGCAGGAAGCACCTCGATTATTGTGTCTATTATCATCTCGACCGTAGAGCTCTTGATGGTTCGCACGCCCGACGCAATAACATGACGCAGGGCCGATGCCGAGAGGGGAAGGAGGGCCGCAGTAGAACCAGCCTTGGTCGCCTTGGTCTTACCGTGGAAGAAGGCGGAGCGCCCATCGTGCAGGCATTGGAAGAGCGTCTCGCATAGTGCTAGATAGGATTTGTTCCCGAGAGCCTCGAGACTAGGTTTCCCGCGATTGTGCTTGAGGATGTGGATGAGGTCTTTAAGGCCGCTCGTTCGGTCGACTACCCGCGAGGATGAAATCAGGACTATTAGGCTAGGTGTTAGCATGACGTCTACATGAATTTTATTTGACTGATTGCGGCCGAGTATGCTATAGTCGGGAGGTATTCAGCGGCTTCTGCATTAGCAGACGTCAACGTAGAAGGCCGTGAATACCTCCAGTCTTTATCGTATGGCTCCCCCAAGGACTTACGCTTTGCATCCTGGATGTTGGTCGCCCCCATGGCCGCTCACTCATACGCGTAACATGTCGCGGCGATTACGCGATCGATATGAGGGCAGAACACTTTTACCCTGCCCAGGTGCAGGTGCAGGTGCAGGTGCAGGTGCGGAGTTATGGCGGAGGTGAGTCGTGACGGGAAAGCGCGTCGCAGGGTTTACGTCTGTGCGCCTTCGCGTTCTGCGAAAGTCAAGCAAGCAAGCTCTCGCTCCATTGTTGAAGAAACAACACCCAAACACGGAACACGATAGCCTATCCGCCGCCACTCCCCCGGCGCATAATGCGCACGACGACCTCACGACAATCCCATGGCTGAAGAAGACAGCCTCGCCGCCCTCCAGGGCCTACACCGCGACTTGTGCGCGCACATCGACCTGCAGCTGCCAGTGCTGGAGCGGCTGCTGCTGAATCTAGAGGCGCATTTGGAAGAGCTGAAGACGCTATTGGACAAGAAGCCGAAGAACGATGCGAGCAGGCAGGCGCTGAGCTCTGGTATTACATAAACAGAGGTGTAGACGAGGAAGGTGCTAACAGCGCCAGGCAAGATCAAGATCGACGACAACGAGTATGAGGTCAACGACGACTTCAAACAGAAGGCGCTCGAACTCGCCGACGCCCTCAATCTCGACGAGCTGGACGCCGCTGCCCTCTTCCTGGGCGCCGAGAGCGAGGCCCAGGAGCTCGACCGACCCCAGCTCCAGACCGCCGTGATCCGCTTCCACCGACGCCGCGAGTATGTCCTCCTCTGCGTGCGCATCCTGATGAAGACTGCGCTGGACAATGGCGACTCGGAAGTGGAGGGACTGCCTGTTCTGCAGGAGGCTGCCCAGATGATAGTCGGTGTACATGGCACGACCAACCTATCAAATGCATACGGCTTCTGGACCAAGTGCTTGACCAGCATGGAGGCCGTCGAGAAGTGGCTGCAGTCTGTTGCCGAGCGCGTTCAGAGTACCCAGGTCGTCGGACAAGTGCCCCTCCCCGGCTTTGTCGAAATTATGGACTACCAGCGCCAAAGTCTTACACGACAACACGAGAACCTCGCCGCGATATGCACGCACATGATCAAGCCCGGATATGTCAATCTCGACAACTACAAGGCCTTGCTCACCCGAGCCAAGTCCCTCGACCGACACGACCTCATTACCATCCACTATGTTCCGATACTCCTGCGACTCACATCCTGGGTCGCATCCGAGGGCAACAACGTCATGCTGAGGGAAGCGCGCGCTCTGCACGACTCGCTCATGGCTGGACGGGAGAACGACAACTGGGCGCTGAGGAATCTGCATTCGGCGACATTGACTTGGTGGTTGGCGGAGTACAGTGGACGGTACATGGACCCAAACACACAAGACGCTGCTTTGCAGGGTATCAACTTTGAGGAGGAGGCCAACACGCGATCAGAGATCTTCCTGAAAGCACTCGGCGACGGCGCATTCCATTTCATGCTATCAGTCAGTCAGGATGTGCGCCCCACCCGCTGGTACGACCCTCAGAAGACTAGCATGTTATCGACGCTGTTGCAGGACACCGCAGTTTTGAGCAGAGATTCGCCGCAGCCTGAGGACTTCTTCAAGGAGCTTCTCATGGAGCAATTACAGACCTTCGTGGACTCGTTTATTACTCACATGCCAGACACTCTGCGCAAACTGAAAGCCGAGGAGGACGATCAGCGACGACAACTACAACTTCACTTCCAACGCTCAACTGGAGAGTACCCACTCCATCTCGAACGCTTCATGGTCATTGTCGCATACGCTTTCGATGGGTTTCCAGACGCCGCAGAAGACTTTTGGAGTGATAAAGAGAGCAACCTCTACGGATTCCTGCAGTGGGCAGCCAAGCGCCAACCCACTCCCCGGATTGCCATGTTCTGCGAGATGTTACGGGCCATCGGTTCTGGAGAGGCAAATGCCGAAGCGGCGCATCGCTTCCTACTCGAAGAGGGAGCATCTGCTTCGGGGAAAATCCGACGAACCAGTTCGCTCAGCTACACGACTATCTTCAACGAGCTGCGCGAGTTCGAGAACGACATTCACGAGCCGAAGAAGCCTATCCAAAGCGGCGTCTATGCTCAGACCATGAACCCAATCGATCAGATCGTGGAACCCGAGAGCGCAACTATGCTGGAAAGCTACCTGAGACTCATTGCACACATTTGCCGACAAAGCTCTTCTGCACGCATGTGGATATTGGATCTTAAAGAGTACCACTTCGCTGGCATCTGCTTCGGTCTATGCACAGACAAAGTTGAGAGTGGGCTTCGAGCAGCCGCCTATGATGCTCTGTCGGCTCTACTCGTAGGCAAGGACTTCACTCGTGCCGATGCCATGTGGAGTCTCTTGGATGAGTGGACCGTCAATGGATTTTATACTGGATCCAGGCAAAACAACGCTTTGAGTGCCACACCCAGACATGACTTGTGGCCTACGCTCGCCGACGGATACGATGAGTCCATTGCCCTGGTTCGTTTCCTCCACTCGCTCGTAGAGCCATATCCGGAGAACGAAGGCCTCAACGACAGTCTACCATTTCCCGAGGGCTTGGGATCGTCGCGCAGGATGCCGGGTATCGAGAGCTACATTGACTTCGTCATGCAGCAGGTGTTTGCAGAACGTTCTCTGGACGTGCTTGATCCGCTACAACGCAGCGTCATGCAGTGGACATGCTTGCGCTTCATGGTGACATGTCTTTCCACGTTCAATGAGAATCTCGTCGTGTTCGCGAACAAGTCTAGCATACCTGTTGATTCGGTCATTGACCCCACATCACTTGCTGTGTACGTTGCGCTTCACCCATTTGCACGCGTCATGGAATGGCTGTTCAACGACAAGGTCCTAAAGGCTCTTTTTGTTGCATCGCATCACGACGTGACCGAGGTCGACGCTGCTCCATCTGACTCACCGTTGATCCAATCCCTGATGCTTAGCATTGAGGTAATGGATCTCGTGATGAAGCTCCAGGCGACGTACTTGGATATCGTCAAGCCAGTTCTCAAACAACAAACGTCGTTTCAGCATTCTCCCGTGTCGAACCTGTCGCTTGCATCTTTCGAGGATGCGATCTTGAACAATTTGCAGGTCATCGTCGACCTGGGACTCTACTGTGGTACTGGCCACGAAGCCTTGACCATTGCCTCTCTCCAACTGCTAGAGAAGATGGCTTCTTCACGAAAACTTGCAGTCTCACCTGCGGGCTTCGGCCAACGATCAGGGCGCAGTAAGATTGTCGGCATACTGGAGAAAGACAATGAAGCCGAGCGCATCGGTCGGTCGCTCTCAGGTCTGATGCGGTTCAGCGCCGAAGAGCTTGAAGCTGGCGAGGATGCTTCCGGATATGTTGTCAAGCTCCGCGTATTGGACTTCTTGAACAGTTGTCTAGCTGCCGTGTCCCTTCGACCGACCATAGCGCACATCCTTCTCGGCTTCTCATGTGGACCCAATACTGTCCGCGTTGCCGAGAACAGCCTCTGGTCAAACGGACAAGCCTTGTTCCACAGCATACTTCTCCTTGGAGTTCAGTATCCTGACAATGACGGCGAACAGTTCATAGCTTGGCGGTCTGCTCTTAAGACCCGATGCTGGGATGTCTTGCAGAAGCTTTGGCGGTCACCGCTGACGAGCGCGCTTGTGATGGAAGAGCTCCGTGACAACGAGCTGCTCTTCGTAGAGGCCCCCCAATTGACTCCCATTACCCTCGATATACCCTGGGACGGAATGTCTCTTGCGCAAGGGCTCGAGGTCACACCGAACGATTACTCTCCATTCTTCTCAGGACCACCAGCACTCGCTCTCCAGAGCTTCCTTCAAAGACGCGCTGCTTTCCTTGACTATGAATCGAGAGAGCTGCGCTTGACAGTGAAAGAGAGTATGCCCACTATGAAGTCTAGGATACAGTCTGTCCTTCTCGGTACCACGATACGGCCGGGCGAGGACGCAATACCAAACCCGAACATCTTCGATCTATTCGACTTCATCGAACTGACCTATCCTGAGCGCGCTCTGCCAGATCAGCACAAGTTCTTCGAGGGAGTCAACCTGTCCTCGTGTCAAGAAGAAAAAGAGGGTAGCACTCTCTACTCTTTGCCACTCCTGGAACAAGTCATCCGATTGAAGATGAAGTATTGGCGGAAGGAAGGCATACTGAATGATCAGGAGCAAGAAGAACAACTCGTTGAGCAAGCCGAACTGCTCATGGCTATATTCGTGGACTGGAACCGTCGCACACAACTTCTCCGCTACCACAAGGATATTCTGCAGTCGTGGGTCCAAGTCGTCATGGTTGCGGTACACAGTTGCGACTTCGAGAACGGCGCGCGAAGTTCCTTCATCATGCAGACACTACAAGTCATTCTGCCCAAGCTTGAGCAGTCGTACTCCTCCGACATCTTCACGGCTCTCCAACTTGCCAGCCTAGCAGAGGCTCTCATCCAAAAGGTCGACTTTGAGTCTACTGCATTCGACAAGACAGGCGACTTCGCAAACGATCGCCTCTCTCAACTGTTCCGCGCGGCACTCATTGGCATATACAGCCCCGTGTCCACCGCCGAACTACGAGAGTACTGCTACCAGATCTGCTTCCGCTACATCCACGGCACCTTCAACAAAGCAACCCCCAACTCCCTCCTCGGCCGCCACACCCTCAGCGCCATCAAAAACTGCGGGACCAACATGCTCGAAGTAATCTGCGACGACGCCTACAGCGGCCAAGGAACCTGCAAAGTATCCGCACTCCTCCTCCTCAACGCCTTCGTCTCAGCCGCAACGCGCCAATCCTCAAAATACATCCTCGACAGCTTCGTGTCCCTAAACTTCGTCGGCGTCCTCGTCGACAACATCAAGCACATCCCCGAAGAACTCTCCGCCGCTGCCGCACCCCTAGTCCCCGTCTTACTCTCTTACTACGACGCCAGTCTCGCCCTCCTCCTCCGCGTATGCCAGTCCCGGCTCGGCGCCGCACACGTCCTCAACGCCGGTCTCTTCCCTGCCATCCGCGACTCGCAGCTCTTCTCCGTAGACCCAGATATTGGTCTTGAGTTCGACGATCCGAATGCGCTGCGCAAGTACTATGAGCTTATGCTTGCTGTGCTGCGTGTTATCAACGCCGCGGTGATTGCGAGGGGCAGGCAAAACGACCAAACGGTGTTTCAGGCGAGAGAGTTCTTGAAGGATAATAGACATAGTATGGTTAGTATTTTCAAGAGGAGCGTTAATGTGGGTGTGGGGATGGGCGAGGAGCTGCAGCAGGATATTGTGGATTTGGTGGATTGTTGGACCGTTTTGGTGGATGTCACGGGGTTTTTGCAGGTAAGATTCTTTGACACGACAGGGAATGAGGATGTTTATGCTAACACTTTGCAGTATGAGGATCAGTCGAGTGCGAAGAAGGTCAGGCCGAATATGTTCTCTTGATGAACATCATGCTTGGACGGGGTGTAGCTTCAGAAGGGATGTGGTTCTCTGAGCGCATGGCAAAAGCGTTGGAGCGTGTAATTGGTAGAGATAGCGTGTTTGCACATGTGCGGGTTCTCGGTCGTGTAATTGAATCACATTCGCAAGCTTTCAGTGTCCCACCAGCCTGTGTGCGACAGTGCTCGTTTTGAGGGATCGTACATGACGCTTACACTTTTACGTCTCTATAAACAGCACCCCAACCCCAACGTGATAGGCAGTGTTGATAAGGGCGTTCATTGTGGTTGCGGAAGTCATGTTAGCCAATATTGCGAGAAGAAGAGCTCCAAGATCATTTGCCCGCTATGCAACAAAAAGGATCACACTATCGAGTATCTGCCGATGAAGTGCTCGGAGCTCGCTGTCCAGCGGACGTTCCTTTTTGAAGCTGCTGGCCACGAGAACTTCAGCTGGTTTCTTAGCAAACCCGAATACACGGAGATTGCAGCATCATGGTCTATCAGCTTCATGCGTCTTGAGCAATTCGATCGTTGCAAGGACAAGAAGAAGTATTCTTTCCCCCGCGAACTGGTTCAGCCTCGGAGGAAGAAGGTGTAGGTAGTCTAGAATGAAGGCAGTTTTCCCTGTGGCCCAGGATAGTCTCATGTATTACCTGTTCCGCGATCAGGATATGGTCGATGAAGATCTTTTGGACGATGCACGATGTCACACTGGCGATTTAACCAAGTCTGTGGGTAAATATATAGCTGAGAAACTGATTTTACCTTCCCTCGGAATGCTAGAAGACTGGACAATACATAAGCCGCAAGAGTTTCAGACCGAGGCACCGCTGCCTCCATGGCACCTTCTCCGTTGAGGGGCACGTCATGTTGCAGCCCTTGTAAGGCGTGGTTTTGATATTCCACAATCTCACATGTTACTGGAGGTTTATCGATAGACATGTAATATATGGTTAACTTCGATGAGTCTTTGATCTTCGTCGATCGTCTGGACTCATGTAATGCTATACACTATGCACGCGTATAATGCCGGCGTTTCTAACGGACATGATATATGAATATTGCTATCAAGAAACTGACAAAAGATTGCACGTCACTGCTTTGGCCGCTCAGAGAATGGTGATGGAGAACCATCAGAAGGCCGGGGCAAGCCGAGGCATTGCCTCTGAACGGTAACCGGCGCACGCTGGGACTCACTATCATAGTCAACATCTTCGAAATGAGCGAATGACTAACTAGCAAGGTCTCTGAATCTGCTTAGTAGTAGAATACGTCACGTATATCCTTATTATACTCTACCTAAGCACTACATGCAGATCATAACACTGCGCATAAGGCACTTGATAGTGAAACTTAACATACTTGTTCTCTATAACTAGAAGCAGGATATCGCGGGAAATTCTTTTATAACGGCAGTGAGAACAAATTGTAAGACGTGAAGAATGCTGCCCATACTGCTAGCTCGTGATCGCTTCGAGCAGCAACGCTAGACACAGGTCCGGCTCAACCTGAACTCTAACGCGCCCAAAGTCTAACTTCCACAAGAGATCCACATCTAACCACCCCTCGCCACGTGTCGAGGTAGCCGCAATGATGTGCGGCACAGCGCGCAATCGAGATGAGAAGACGCGGGCGGGCCTGGCCCGTTCTACGACCTTGTGAGGCTGAAAAAAGGACACTAGCAGTACCGTAGTAGAGTCTGGGGTTTCGCAAGCTCCATGCAGCCACGGCAAGAAGAAAACCCAATCGGTATAAGGCGTACCACTGTAGAGGAGCCTAGTGCGATATTGTTTCATCCCAATAAGGATATCAGCTTCAGCTGGCGATACCGGGGTCGACAAAGGGTCGTACATCTGCTCGCTCCAGTGCGTTGAAACGCTCCAAGACGAGTACATCGCACTGTGGTGCGTGCTCGTTTGGCAGCGAGCATTCTCACGCTCACAGAGATATGTATTGTAGTTGATGGAGTGCCTTAGTAGTGTTGAGCGAGTGCCTGCAGGCTGCTTGATGCTAGTATATCGACGTCTCTCTCTGGACAAAACCCCCCCTCCGAGCCGTACCCCTACTGGCGCGGAGTCACCGGACCGTTGTTTCAGTTGATCTAGTCAAGGTGAAAGGAAGGTTAGTCGGAGTATCGGTGAATCCGGGCGTCGGTTGTAGTACCTTACCCCAGACTTCTAGCTTAGACAGTGGACTAATGCGTATATGCTACCAGCCGCATCTTGGCCCAATGCGCAAGAAAGAGTGTCTAAAAGGCCTCGAACCGTCGAGACCGATGGTGGCTGGCTGAGTAGAACATTTAGTCGAACTTACACTCTTGATACGTCGCGGGTCAACCACATACCCTTGTGCCATTCGTGGTATATATGAGCCAGGCAAGAACAAGTATGCTTCCTCACTTCAGTTGTCTTTTGCATATCATCCTCGAACAAGTTCAATCCATCGCTCCAATCATGCTCGGATATCACAAAGCTTTACTTCTTGCTCTGCTGTCGATCACCCTACCGGCAGCTACCCTCACGTGAGTATGCTGGCAGACCTTATCAATATCCGCGCTGACGTGTATATGAAGTATCGCTGCACCCCCAATAATCGAGGCCGATGCTCTTGTCATTACACCAACCATCTCTAGTACGAGTACAGTGGCTGGTGCCCTCCAGCCCCAACAAAAGAAGCGCGATGCTGTGGATGCTACGGAGCGTAGAAGATACAGGCGCGACGATATGAAGGCCACGGAGCACAAATGGTGGAGGCGCGATGATGAGAAGGCTACGGAGGGCAGAAGGTACAGGCGCGACGACATGGAAGCTACGGAGGGCAGAAGGTACAGGCGCGACGAAATGGAAGCTACGGAGGGCAGAAGGTACAGGCGTGACGACATGGAGGCTACGGAGGGCAGGAGGTACAGGCGCGACGACATGGAAGCTACGGAGGGCAGAAGGTACAGGCGTGACGACATGGAGGCTACGGAGCGCAGAAGGTACTAGTCGGATGTAAGGAAGACTCGTGACGATTTCCGTCTCTAGCACCAACAGAAGATTAACACAGAGTTGTTAAACTAATCTTGCATTGAATGGGAGTAAGACCTTTCCAACGTTTGCTGCATATACACTATTACATCTTTAACAAGTGAATAGTCTTAAGACAATGTATAGTTCTGGCAAGACATCATCTTAAACAATATTTCTTCAACATGCGACACACATTATTGCCGAATTCATGGTTTGTTTGGCGAAAAGACGGCGCACATCACGGAGGTACGTATCAGGATCCTCCTCCACCCGATCCAGCATCTTCCAAAGCGTTTTCCCATCATGAAGTGCGAGGCAAACCTCCCAAACCCCCAGTCTACGCCTAAGGTGCGCAAGAAACCGCTTGCGATTTCGCAGTATCTTCGGGCATCCCGGGTTTTTTCAAAGTTGCGGCCTTCTTCCTCCAAAGCCTGCACAATAGATACATGAAGAAATGGTTTGGCACGAAGCAAGGCGTCCAAGTAGAATCACACCTCCTCGGTACCTAGACATAAGGCCGCACGGGAGTAGCCAGGCGGGTGACAGTGATTATCGTAGTATGACCAGTTATTCGGGAGTACGAGAGTCAATTCGCGGAGCTGCGGGAGGGGATGCAGAGTACAGATGAGCGATCTAAATAAATAGCCCCGTGTAATCTTCTCCTCATCGTACGCCTCGGAGTATCGAGGAGGCTGTGCTAGTTCCGGATAGATATGTCTGTAGTGGACATCGTGAAAGCCGAACGGGTTGCGCAATTCTTGGGAAAGGCGACTATAGTACTTGTGCACCGGATAGCGAGCATCGATAAATGGTATTTTGATGGTCAAGTGCTTCAACCATCTAGCCATATCTGGCCCGATGTGCCTGAAAAAGCCAAGCAAGTCAAGGTGGTTGAAGCGTTCTGAGAAGCGGAAGTCGTTCTCTCTGTAGAGCACCTGTGCGCATTCGTCGTGCATTGCTTTGCATGTGCGGAGCAGACTGAGGGTGAGTCCCGTTGGATGGTCGGCTCTGGGTTACACTTCGATGGGTTCGTCCTGCACGAGACAGTAGCGGTAGGTCTTGAGACGTAGTTCTGTTGGAAGTTTAAGGAAAGGGAATAGTGGGCTGACCTGGGCTCGTTTGTACGATGCGATAATTGGGTGTAGCTCGCCATCCTCGTCTTCTTCCTAGTCCACGGGCTTCTTCATAATCACGCATTCTGCTTCGAGGGTAGGATCATCGAGAATTTCGAGAAGCGCATGCTTGCTAGCACCATTTGAACGTCGCAGTGATGTCATGATGTAGTTTAATTGGTAGTTGTAGTACCACAACCTAGTTGAGTGCTCCAGGAGTAACGCACTAAGAGAAGAAGGCGAACACCAGACTGAAATAGGTTCTGCAGAGCACTTCCAAGAGGCACCACTCCTAGTCCGTACACCATTCGCCGAAGTGCAAAGAAAGGGGTAGTGAGGCCTTGAAGAGAGACAATCTTCATAGGGAGACTTTCATTCAACTACATTGTCGATAGTGAAAGTCATCTATAGAGCATAGAGCATCGGACTCGGACTCGAACGTACTACACAGGTGGCAAAGAATGCTTTTCTAACCTAACACATCACAGTAAGATCACCAAGCGAGGAAGTGAACTCCTTACCTGTTAACCTTACCTTGACGTCTTTGCACTACTGGAACCATCGTGCTTATAACTTACATTATACCTACCCAGGCAGAATCGCGAACAAGGATGGAAAAATTTGGAAGAAAGAAAGCTAATAAAACATGCGGGAGAAAGTTCACCTTGCCCTACCCATTCCGGCCTACCAAACCTGTGCGAACCTCGGATGACGAAGATCGTTGCTGCAGTCGACTAAAGGGATGACGCTGTACCTTTGCTTTACCGAAGAGTCGAGATCGAGACGTGGACTGCTAGTCGACGAGAATGTGATGACCGATCGAAAGCCTAGAGGTGACATGTCGACAACCCTTACCATCCTGACCTGTAACGCTGTGTTGAATGGTCGAACGTCAAGAGCAGAACAAACTCGATCTTACCCTCAGTGCCGAGAAAGGGTGAGGCGAAGAAAGGGGAGGTAACCTTTGACAAACCCTTGCAGAAGATACGTGAGCCATCGAGCGGGCCTAGTATCTGCGGCGCTGGCTTCGGTCGTCGTAGCTGTCGCCTTCGTAACCGCGCTTCCTCGAGCCGTCGTCTCGGCCTCCACCACCGTACCCACCGTCACGGTCGCGGTATCGATCTCTGCTGCCGAGCGGTTCGTTGTTAGCGCCGCTGGATCCTCGGTCGTAGCCACCACCACCACCGCCGCCGCGTCGGTCTTCGTATCGTCCTCCGCCTCCACCGCGGTCGCCTCCGAATCCACCTCCGCCTCCTCGGTCGCCGCCAAAGCCACCACCTCGTGGACCGCGAGGACCAGCTGGGGCGCCATCGGGAGGTCCATAGCCATTGGATTGGTAGCCGATACCTCCGCGACCACCACCAAAGTCACCTCGACCGCGGCCACCGAAACCTCCTCGTCCGCCGCCGAAGCCTCCTCGATCACCCCCGAAGCCACCACCGAAGCCGCTACGGCCACCACCTCGTCCGCCGAAACCTCCACCGAAGCCACCGCCGCGGGCTCCGAAGCCACCAGGGCCAGCTGGAGGTCCTCCAAATTGGCTACCCCCTCCGCTTGGCCCACGAGCAGACGGGCCCTTGGTGTAGCCTCGTCCACCGAGACCGCCACCGAAGCGACGTGGGCGCCATCCAGAGACAGTGCGGCCGCGCTCGACATCTACAAGCACGCGTCGATCCTTGATCTTGATACCATCTGTCTCCTTGTATGCAGCCTTCATGTCCTTCTCGCGCTCAAAGACGATGAAAGCATAACCGCGCTTTCGCTTCTTGGGCGGCGCGTCGGCGGGTTGGGTAACGTCTTCAACAATGCGAATGCGTTCGATGGGACCGTATCGGCCGAATTCGCGCTCGAGGTCATCGGAGGTGACGCCATACGATAGGCGAGAAACGAAAAGCGTCTTGAAGGCGTCGCCCTGTACTTTGGGATCTTCAGCGGGTTTGTCTATATAATGTTAGTGAATGAAGCAAATGATAATTGCGTGCGTGATGGAATTTGCGCGCGTGGTGATGTCGTACAATCCTTGACCCCTTCCGTAAGCAGATACTCCTGTTTCTCCTTCTTTTCGAGCTTCTTGCGATCGCGCTTCTGCAGCCAGCTGTCGGTAGGCACGTAGCCGTCGTTATCTTTGTACTCCTTCAGCGCCTCCATGTACTGGCCAATGCCGCCAATCTTGGGCGTGCAGCGCTTCTCAGGCGCGTGGTCGGAAGGCTCGACCCATCGCAGCGGCGGCCGCGGGGCGAACAAGTTCAACAGCATCGGGGGGAGTAGATGCGTCATGTTGGCGAGTTTGTTTCTGGAATGCGCTCCAGACGGCGATGTGGAATAGTTGGAATATGAGGAGTGGAGGGCGCGACGATGAAAGTCGATGTTTGGGACTTGGTGCGTTCGAGGAAGCTGCGACGCGGAGTTCGCACTAGCGCAAACCTAGGCTGCGACCACCGCACGTGAGATCCGGGCCCGACTTTGGACTTTGAGATTGGTGAAAGCACCGCCGTCATCACCGCAATTGCTCGCCAATATGCCTCTCTCGGCTATCAAGACGGTCGCAAAGGCCCAGGTATGTCTTCGCTGATCCATCTATCCTCGCATTTGTCATTCTGAATGCTAATTACGACCACAGAACGGCGTAGGAGCCTTTGTCCTCCCGTGCAAGTCCATCACCTTCCACTACTGCAACTGGTGGGGGTCTTCAAAAGGCATGAACGCCTTCCTCAAAGCCTCTCTCCCCGCCTTCGCCAAGCGCAACCCTCAGATCGAAATCTCCGTCAGCCCACGGCCACGCCACCACCCCGTAATCATCGCAAACTACATCAACGGCGCGCAACGATCAATATGCGTGAAGAACCTGCAAAATGAGGGTGTGAGGGAGAAGGCAGAGATGTTGAGGAACAGCACAGGAGAGAAGAACAGGAAGCTGGATGGACGACCAGTGAAGAGTCTGAACGAGAGCGTTAGGGGCATCTGGAGTCCGTTCCATGGCAGCAAAATCGATATATGAAGAACGGAAGGCGGAAGAAGACGAATATTATACGCGACGATATCCAGCGACAATGATGGCAAGGCGTAGTGGCATATTGGCCAGATTTTTGCTTCTGTGAGATAAATGCGGAAAGATCCGACGTTTTTCAGGCATGCTCAAGGAGATGTAAGCGGCATATACTGGCCGGGAAATCCATAAACGATGTACAAACAATGTATAAAAAACACAGGAATCACAAAACTTCCAGAACCTATACAGATGATCTTCATGGACGTTCATTTTGCTGAATCTACATAGGTCCTAGCCAAGTCTTGTTTTATTTCATAAGATCATAACTATTCGCTCCCAAAGCAAGCTCCAATCATTCATAGACGAGCATCGCTTCGAGGCATTCATGCCTGGTTAGCGTTGATGATGTCAACGAAAGCAGGCTTCAAGCTAGCACCACCGACGAGGAAACCGTCAATGTCTGCCTGCTTGGCGAGCTCCTTGCAGTTCTTCTCTGAGACACTGCCGCCGTACAGGATACGGGTCTTCTCAGCAGCCTCGGCTGAGACCTCCTTCTTGAGCCACTCACGGAGAGCGGCGTGAACTTCTTGTGCTTGCTCGGTAGTTGCGACCTTGCCGGTACCGATGGCCCTATTATTTGTTAGTGACTATGAAGGGATTGGATATCTAGGATTGAACGCACCAGATGGGCTCGTAGGCAACGACAATCTTGCTCCAGTCCTTGACCTTGTCCGCAACAGCCTTGAGCTGCTTGGTAACAACGTTGACGGTCTCGCCCGCCTCACGCTGCTCCAGGCTCTCACCGCAGCACAGAATTACACTGAGTCCGTTGTCGATGGCAGTCTTTGTCTTGCTGGCAACGAAGTCGTCGTTCTCTTGCAGGATCTGGCGACGCTCTGAGTGACCAAGGATAGCCCAGGTGATGCCGCTGTCCTTGAGCTGTTGTGCCGAGATCTCGCCGGTGAAGGCACCGTTAGGCTTGTCGAAGACGTTTTGCGCCGCGACCTCGATGCCCTTGCGGAGGTGTTCGCGTGCGAGGAGGAGGTAGAGGGCTGATGGGGCGATCACGACCTCTGGTTCTGGAGTCAGTGTTTTGTCCTCTCGATGGTGTGATGGAGCTTTGCGCTTTTCTCGGATCGCTGGAAAGGTGTTTCGACGTACCTGTGTTCTGGTCGAGCTGGGCCTTGTTGAGGTTCTCAACGAGCGACTTAATGGTCTGAATGTCGCCATTCCTTTAGACTTGTCAGCTTCTCTTCATCATCTCCAAGCACTCACAGCTTGTGAAAGTACCCACATCTTGTAGTTGCCGCCGACGAAGAATTGACGAGCCATGTTTGCGGTTTGATTGGTTGTACTTGCGTGGAAAGGTGTTGTGTTAGGGTATAAGGGTGTGGGATTGTGATTGAGTGTTGTGAATGAGGAGGGCACGGAGTGTTGTTGTTGTTGAGCAGGAGCAGCACTTCTTACAGCTTAGTGGGGTGACGCGGGGCTAGTGACGTCTGAGGACTTTGAGCTGTGCTGTACAGTAAGAGCATCCGGCAAAACTCGGGCTTGATCGAAGCATTGCTGAAAAACAATGGGGGCGGTGATCCAATAGGAAATCTCTTCAGCGAATTGGCAAGTGTCGCGACGTTTCATTATACATCTTGTGGGACCCAACGCCAGGCAGCTACAGAAGCCATGCCATTGCCTTGCGGCATTTACGTCTTGCGATGTATACTTCAAGGCTATATGTGTTGAAAAGAAAAAGACATTTTACAGTCACGATCACGCATGTACTTGGTGGTTTCGACTGGATGAAGCGATGACGAAAGAGTGGGGTCACCCACTTGATCATCCCGCAGCGCTCCTTAGCCTTCAGCCTCATAGCCGGCCGAAATCCTCCACATGCAAGGCCACTTAGTACTGCGGTTCTACCACAACCAGCCCAATGCCATCCGAAACCCAAGACTCTCCGACTGTCTACGGCTTGTCAGTCACGCCACTAACGCAATGCGCCCATTGGCACTCCGCACTCGACATCATCGCCATCAAGCATTTTTGCTGCGAGAAGTTTTACGCGTGCATTAGTTGTCACAATGCATGTGAGTCTCATAAATCTGATGTCTGGCCTTGCTCGCGAAGAGATGAGAGCGCGGTGCTTTGCGGACAGTGCAAGCATGTTTTGAGTGTCACCGAGTACATGGATAGTGGGAGCAAATGCACACAATGCGGAAGCGCATTCAATCCTGGTTGCAGAAACCACTGGGAGCTATACTTTGAGCTCGAGGGGAAACCGTAACAACGCATAGTAAAGTCCAATGCAGGAGCGTGCGATATTCACGCAACAGCCAGTCGAGCGCTAATTGGACCATGTGCTTTGCGACCGGGGATAGCTTCTTGAGGCACAGTTACCAGATTAGCATGCCCTCGCCACGCCCCACGATCATACACGCATCTCTACATTCTCAGAAGACCGAGGCCTATCTCAATCTCAACGACTTCTTACATCCAGCGCAGGAACGACATGGCCTGCGATGGCTTGGCGGCGATGGCCAGTATGTTCATCTTCAAGGACATGGGTATTGAGCCTGCTTCCTCTACGCCTCCGCGTCACACCCGTTCCCGGAAATTGAAGCAACTCAATCTGTCCTTCATGGATCTTCCCCGAGAAATCCGCGACCTCGTATACGACTTCTACCTACCGGAAGGAGATTTGGTGTACAATGCAAACACACTCAAGTTCACAATGACGAACAAGGGCCCAAAAGAGATATCGCTTGCGTTTACTTGCCAAACCATACTGAAAGAGGCGCTTGGCCATCTCCTTGGAAATAACTCTTTTGTCTTCCATGTCGGTCTTCTCAACAGCTCACATCACGACAATGAACTATGGCACGGCGGCCTTGGTAAACTCGAAAGGTACAAAGAAGATGTGGCTGACCACATGGCGCGTCTATACCTAACAGAGTCGAATGAAGAAGAGGTAGCTTTACAGTATCCGCAGTTCCGACCCATCCTCTCCAACTGGCGCTTGAAGAACGATGCTGTAGAGTTTCCCAAGAGCCACGATTGGGGCGAGACACCATCCGTGTACCGCGACTTCATTCAGTATACTCTGAAAACGATGTTGAGGCATCCTCAATTTCCGAAAGATGATTTGACTTGGACGCGCAGTCTGCGAATTCCGCCACATGAGCCGACGCCAACATGCACACTGTCTCGATTGATCGATCTGAATCCACCAGTTTGGAAAATACCGCACAAAGAGATTTTCAATCGTGTCATGGAGGTCTGTGGCACATCGACAGAGGCATTCGACCGCCGATACGAATTTGTGCCATATCAGTACTCTGCTGCTTCCATCGCAATAAGTCTCCTTGAGTCTCTTCCATCAGAGTTACTCAAGCACATACGGCAAATCTGGCTCTTTGAGGACGAACAATCCATCGCGCATCCTGAATGCCATATGCGAGGCTTCAGTCCGTTCTGCGTTGAGATCCCACAGCTTCGCATCGAACGACGAGTTAGCATGTGGAAGACAGCAAGCCTAGCTCAATGCCCCTATCTATACGACCTGCACACCCCTGAACCTGAAGTCAAGTCTGCCACCAAAGCTATTGCGCCCTGGCTCATCGAGCTTAACGCATTGGAAACACTGGGTATGCCTCCTGATGTCTGCACTATGATATTGGACGGATACACAGAGGCTTGTCCTAAGATAGCAGACACAGTATTCTAGGACATCTTCCAACGAGATGCCACATGGCAGGCAGCCATGGATATCAGCTACGCGCACGAGCACCAGTTTCTGCCTTCACCTTCCTGGCTGGAGCGACGTTATCGAGTCGGCTACATGTACGAGGAACTCCCAAATATTCTGCGACGTTTGGGTACTGGAACCGGGAATATCAAGTGCAACTTCAACACTGGTAAGGATGTTGATCCTGAGGAGGATGTTCAAGCGATTGCCTTGTTGAACCTCGAGGAATGGAAGGTACAGTGGTGGAAACATCAACTCGAAAGGATGGATTACGCTCATGG
This sequence comes from Alternaria rosae, assembly GCF_020736505.1. Taxonomy (NCBI): domain Eukaryota; kingdom Fungi; phylum Ascomycota; class Dothideomycetes; order Pleosporales; family Pleosporaceae; genus Alternaria; species Alternaria rosae. Next base: position 3,079,407 of record NW_025763572.1, read on the forward strand.
ACTATTGTTTCTCCGTCCAGGTCCTGCGTGTCCAGACGTAGAAGAAGATTATGGATCGTGATAAACATGAGTAAAACATCTCGTGACGTCGTTTACATTCGCATTAGATGCTCCATATCACATTCATTCATGATTCATATCCCCTTATTTACTTATTTCCCCAACGTCAAAAACAGCCTATCGCCAATATCGCCCAGCCCAGGCTTAATCATACCCTTCTCATCAACCCCCTTATCACAGCCACCGACCCACACCTCCACACCCTCCTCCCACTCTCCACACGCCTTCTGCAGCCCCTCCTCCGTCGCCAAAATAGCAACGACGATAATCCTCTTAACGCCCCAATCCTTCAGCGTGTCAATAGCCGCCTGCGCTGTCGCACCCGTCGCGATGATGGGATCTACAATGATGGCGAGCTCTGGTTGGGGCTTGGTTGAGCCAGCTGCGTGCGGGGTGTGGTAGGGCAGATTGTTGTAGTATTCTACGGGTTGTAAGGTAGATTTCTCGCGGTAGAGACCGAGGTGGTGGACGGGCACGGGCATGGGGAGCAGGGAGGAAAGCGCGGGGACCATGGAGAGGCCGGAGCGGAGGATGGGGACGAGCGATATGGAGGTGGGGGAGGGGGAGGTGGTGGTTGTGGTGTATTCGTAGCCGAGCGGGGATTTGTCCTGGAAGACGGCACGTTAGCAGATGGTATGGCATAGTATAGCATTGCTGCTATGGTTGTTGTCTTGGTGATTTGGGGATATGGGAATCCTTCTATGTATATGTCACGGAGTACCACCCCACTTTGTGACATGATGTGACCGGGTGAATGTGAACGTGATGAGATGGGTGAACGTACGGTGCCTGCGTCTTGTGCCTTTAAGCCAGCGGCCAGAGCCTCATAGCCGACCATGAGAGCCAGTTCATGCACCAGGGTCTGCGCATCTTTGGACCCTGTGCTCGCCGATCGGAGCTGTGAGAGCTTCGCCTGGAGACATGGGTGTGTTGAGACGTGGGCGTTCTTGGGGAGGTTGATGCCGGACATGGTGGATTGGTACTAGTGAAAGAGCAGGAGATATAGCAGTATTGCAGGTCTTGGTATTCTGAAATATATAGTCGGTGTATTCAACTTCACCTACTTGTCCATTCAAGAAGGTGCATGAGACAAGCGCGTGGTCACGCCTAGCTCCCCACATGCTGGCGATAACAGATGCCATGGCGTCGGGCGCCTCCGTGACACGAAATCTTGTCACGCCTCGGCAGGTGCAGTGCCGCTAGACTGGGGTGCCCCTGCCAATCGGAGAAAAAGGAATCGCGCGCCATTCGTCCCAGTATTTGCATAAGCAAAGGTTACTGAGATTTGACCTTTTCTTATTTGGCGCAGGAGGGAGGAGAGACGCGAAGGAGGGCTGATATACGTGTGCTGTCTTATTTTCGGGCATCGCCACTTTTGTCCCGGCATCATAGAAAACAGCATGGCGCGTTACTCCAAGTTGCACACGGCGTCGTGAGCTGAGATTATACAATACAAAGTTACGGGTGACTGCTCACCTTGGGACCCGCACGTCATTGCACATCGAAGCTGCATGCACAAACGGGACCAGGACGGCAGCTATGACCAACGCTGCGCTTGACGACGACGATGTCCCCACCAAGCGCGAGTCGCATTTCAACAACCAGCGCTCGTCACTGCGTTCTTCCACCCTCTCCGAAGAGTCTGCGCACCGCCCGGAACCGCGATCACGAACCCGCAGCGACCTGCGCCGCCTGCACGACTTCAACCTCGACCTCGAGAGAGTCCACTCGGAGCACGCGGATAGCGAGCCATTGCCCTCGCCCACCTCGACCGCCTCGCCCGCACCCAATGTACCGTATACGCGACAGCGGAATCACTCGTACAGCAGCGTGAAGCGGTGGGACAAAAACGCCGGAAAGCACCGATCGCTCAGTACAGTCTCCTCACGAGCCGGCGAGAGCAAACACGACGACGATCTCTTAGGAGCAGACTCCTGGCTTCATCTCTACAACGACAACGCGCATTCGCCCAATCTTCCCACGCCATTGTGCACGCCCAGAACGCGAGCGCAGAGTAGGGCGTCACAGAGGGAGAATCCTGGAGGTGGTAGTCCGGCATCTCAAACACATCCACACCGATCGAGAAGACCTTCTTTTCCACTCGGACGAGTAGCGCCCGGAGCTGCATCAGGGTCTCAGCTAGACATTACGGCCCTGCCCAGCATGTCGCCCGTCCAGGAAGATGGGCATGACCACACCCACCACTATGACCACTACCACGCGGACGCAGAGCGCCACCTGCGCTCCAAGCGCACCCCTGGGCAGCAAAAAGCATCGAGATGTGCCACGGAGCTGTACACCATCTCCTACCTTATCTTTTTCTCCATATGGGGCACGCTAGCTCGTCTGGGTCTACAAGCCATGACGTTTTACCCCGGCGCACCAGTCATCTTCTCTGAACTATGGGCCAATGTCGCCGGCACATTCATAATGGGTTTCTTATCCGAAGACCGCCGTCTCTTCGCTGCGGAATGGGGGAGTCGCAGTAATAGTAATGATGGTGAAGAGAAACTCCCCGAACCAACCGATTATCCCGCCAATGATATCGAACACTCTCAACACAAAGCACGACATGGGAAGATCAAGAAAACGATACCAGTGTATATTGGTCTAGCAACAGGGTTCTGCGGATCATTTACCAGTTTCTCGAGTTTCATGCGCGACATCTTCCTCGCGCTATCGAATGATCTCAAAAGCCCTATAAATCATCCTTATCCTGCGGGTACATCTACACCGGCTGTGACCACCACAGTACCGCGTAACGGCGGATACTCCGTCATGGCCATCCTCGCCACCATCATAATAACCATAGCAACATGTTACTGCGCGCTCCACATCGGCGCGCATCTCGCTCTGGCCCTAGACCGCTTCACACCCAGCCTGCCCTTCCGGTTCACGCGCCGAGTCTGCGATCCAATCTTCGTCATACTAGGCTGGGGCGTATGGTTCGGCGCTATCATCATGGTGTGCCTGCCTCCCTACTCAACATGGCGGTCCCAAGCCCTCTTCGCATGCGTTTTCGCGCCCGCAGGCTGTCTACTCCGATACTACATCTCCCTCTTCCTCAACCCAATTGCGCCTTCTTTCCCACTCGGCACTTTCACCGTCAATATATTCGGTACTGCTGTCCTTGGTATGGCATACGATCTCCAACACGTGCCCCTTAGCAGTACAGGGCTGGTTGGAGGTAGTGTGATTGGTTGTGCGGTTCTCCAGGGGATCCAAGATGGGTTCTGTGGCTGTTTGACTACGGTCAGTACGTGGATTGTGGAAATTGATACGGCAAAGAGGAGAAGGAGTGCGTATCTTTATGCGGGTGCGAGTGTAGCCGCTGGACTGGGGTTGTTGGTTGTGGTTATGGGGAGTGTGAGGTGGACGGTGGGGTGGGAGGAGATGTTGTGTATGACGTGATGAGATGGTGAGGTGGTTGTTGGACGTCTCGTTTTGTTTGCATTTATGGTTTTGGTTGTTTGGGAAACATGGTCATGATATGATGGGTCATGAGACGGTAAACGGGGATCTCACTGGTATACGATATATGATATGATAACGGAGGATGGTGGTTTTTGGCATTTACACTTATATACCCATGCAAGATAGAATCAAGCTTACTCATGTTTCTTAACCTGTTCCTCCTCTCCTGGTCATTTTCTCTCCTTAGTGAGTACCTCTTTTTCTTCACTGTCCTCTTCCTTGTCCCAAACTTTACCCGCATACCAAGTCCTGCGATTGACACACACGTACATCTTTCCATACGCTGTAGAGATACATTTATTCCGACTCGAGAATTCCAGCATATCAAATAATGCAAATGGTTTCTTCTTGGCTATCGTCAAACCAATCTTTCATCACTCTGCACGCCTCGTGTCCGTAAGATATTGCAACGCCCACTCGGTAATATAGATCCGCTTCACCGGCAGGATGAAGTAACAGAGCCCGTAGGGATGGTTCTTCTGTTTCATTCTCGCGCTCAATGCGGTGGAGAAGCATGAGGACGAGAATCTCCAGTCCTATTTCTTCATCCTTGTGAAGCCAATCTGTGATAACCTGAATGGCATCGTCGTCTCCCACGATGTGGTACCAGGTGTTTAACCACCGGGTTCCTTGGTCAGTCGGTAACCATCTCGGCATTCCAGCCATTTTCGCGTGCATTCGAAGATACCCCCCGGAAACTTGTCCATATGGATCCTTGGGATTGGTATCAGTATTGACGTTCACTACAGTTGACTCTTCGACTATACGTGCACCGGGATATCTCACGACTGCCACAGCTGGGCATGCTGCCCAAGACCATGAAGGTGCAACATAAGCCCGTTCCCGAATATTCCGTATGTGAACGTCAAGACCGCGTGAAAGCATATCACCACTGCTGTACCAGGCCAATCCGTAGATTAGATCACCCTTCCAGAGTCCGGCGAGATACTGGTCTTGGAGTGTCTCGCCTACCATGCGAGCAAGTCCAGCGATAGCGGGAAGGCGGTCTTTTTCGAAAGTCACTGTGCGATAACCATATTTGTGAACTAACCGGCTCCAGAATTGGTAGAGTTCCTTGGAGGAGATAGAGCCGTCCCTGAACCTGATGATTTGGTCCATGACTCCCCTTGTAGATCTAGGCCTAGGAGCTTCATCTCCTTCAGACCATTTGTATTTAGCACAGGAAAAATGCATTTTCAAGTTCCCGAAAAGTATGAGTCGAGTCGACATTTCTTCCTCCTGATGAGTCCAGCATCTCTTGCCCCACTTCGATAACCTCTTGTCCCATGCGTACTTTTTGCGACGTGTGTAGGGTGCGTCTACTGAACGTAGTCGAATCAAGTAGGAACCTTTGATGCCTTTCCGTATAGTTGACTGGAACGGAACCTCTATCGCCAGGGCTTTATTGAGGAAGCTCTCGTGACATGAATTCGAGTTTAGACTACAAAAAGCGACAAAAGCGTGGCGATACACTAAGTTCATTTGAGAAGACTCGCGTAACCAGTCATCTTTGTCATCTTGAATGATACAGAGAGCGTCGATCCATAGGTAGCGAAGGCCAATTTCCCTTGCAAGCGCGATGGCATCATTGGTAGTCCGCGTCATAAGTTCGATGGGTAGACGCACACACCAGTGTTCCAGAGATACTTTCTCGGTCTTCAACTGTGACTCGGCATCTTTCTCACTACCCCAACAGTAGCTCAAGGTAGCGTACCTTGTTTGCTCAGATTTGCTGAGTTTAGAGGACAGAACCAAGCGGGGTATGACGGATGCGTCATGGCCAACGTCTATGAGCCTCGTAGGTAAGAAAGACGATGGAGCCTCAGGGTGGCATACTGACGTGCAATGCTCCAGCAATTGACACATCTTTTGAACGTTGATAGGATCCAAGTACGAAGAACTGCACGCGACCTGAGCTCCTAGCCACTTCGCACAATCTTCGGAGAAATAGTTAGTCTATACGACCCAGTAATTAGTTGGATGGCACAGCTTACTAGAGGCCGCCTCAACAGGAAAGAAGATATGGTCAGCTTTCAACATGCTGTGAAAGTCGGTCTGATCAGAAGTGACTTCCACTACTAGTTCTCCAATACCCTGATCAGCCAGTGAAAGATACGCAACCAAGTTCAGTGTACCAGCATTCATGGAAGAGGCCTTCGCCTCTTCCGCAAGTAACTCTTCCAGCGACCTGTGTAACACTTGACAGAATGCACAACCAAGTTGAGAAGAACGAGATAAAAGGGGAATTCCAGGTAGAGTGTCTTCGAGCTTCCAATCAAGGCGGACCAGTCGACAAAAAGGCGGGTACTTGTCAAATTCTCGACTTTTCAGCCAATCTGTAGGACGAAATTCGATAATGGAATCAGGGAAGAAAAGTCGCGCAACACCGTCTTCGCCTACTATCTCTTGACCTCCGATTGCGAGATCATCGAAACTGAGAAGGCTGCAGCGCTCGCAAAGGGTGTCAGTCTGCAGTGAGTCGCTCATTGGTTCAGCCGTTCAGAGCTCCACCACAAGGCAGGCATACGATAGGGAAGTAAGAAGAATGACCAGGATACGGCCTCATCCGAATATGATGTTGCCAGATAGACGTTCAGATGTCGGAAGCGAAGCGGATAGGAGCCTAGTCGTTGACATCGGTGGTATCGTGGTGGGGCAGCTGCGCGTTGCTTTCATGTGTAGCCTTGTCGGGTGAGATGATGTCATGACCAGGCAGTCCTTCCTTCCTAGCCAGTACGCTTCAATAGCATCGACCAGGATGATGGTCTGGCTCAATTTGAGCATTCTGTACGACGACGCTACTATCATTCGGTATCACTAAGATGTGTCGTTAGCCTCCGTAGCTTTCAAGAAAACGTCTAAGATGTTGCAAATTAAAGATCTGGGAAAACAATACGCATCCATCGGCGAGGACACGCTCGATACAGGACAGTACCGACATACCCTGTCTCAATGGCATCAACTCACTCATGCCTATCACCCACTTCCTCCCCACGCCTCCTCTTCCTCCTCTTCCCTTTCCCTCCTCACCATCGCCTTTCTCTCAACATCTTCATCCATCACCCTCCCCACATACTGACTGCCACCATAACTATGCATCCTGAGCGTCTCGTCGAACTGAACGCGTTGTTTGCTCTGTTGGTCAAGCGTGTTATCCCCGCAGTTCTCAAACTTAGCTTCGTGCTCTGCGTCGTGCGCCGATAAGACAGTAGAAGAATTATCGCTATCAGGAATGGTGAGGCAAATAACCGGCGGGCATAAAGCCTGTGAAGCAGTGGCTTTGTGAGTCTTTGTCTTATGGGTAGCTGCGTCTTCGAAAACGGATTCTGCCGCACCAGGTTCTTTCTCATCCCCAGCATCAACACTCCCTTCCAAAACAAGCCTCCTCCCAATCAAACCCAATTCCCGCACTCCTATCGCCCACTCGCCTGCTTCCCTACCTCCTTCTTCATTTTCTTGTTCGTACAACTCCCATTCATTTCTCCACTCCGCTCCTCCATTCAGACCACCTTCACGGCTACGACCCTAGGGATCAGCTATGACACGCACTCGTCTAACTTGGTAGTGGTAGTAGTAGCGTTGGTAACTTTCGCGTTGTGGTTGAAGATAGTAGGCGATAAGTGCGAAGATGGATAGTATGAGGGCTGTTGTTATTACGGGTTCGATCATTGCTTTTGAAACGTTGGGCTATCAGGTTGTAGCTGGCGAGGAGAGGAAGGGAGACATGGGTATTCAAGCGTTCGTGTGGTGATGTGACTGCAGTGTCAATATTCTGACGAGGCCTTCGCTGATTAAACACGTTGACACACAGGGGGTACGAAGACGTCCGTATTCCCAATTCGAGTTGTTCTCACGAATTAAGCTGTACTGTGATGGTGTATGCGGCATTGTATGCTGCAGCTCTCACACGGCATATGTAATGCATATTTCTTCCGTATATACAAATCCTCCAAACCGGCATTAACCCATACTTCCCAACGTCAACCCAGGAAAAGGCCGAACAGGTCTGTAACCTACATCAACATAAAAACACACAAAGTAAGTAACCCAACGTCGATGTAGGCTCCAGGTCTGTTTAAATTTCTTCTTGTTTGAGGTGCTCCCTCTCCTCGGGATCCCTAACCCACCTCCCCACTCCATCCCCCTTCCACCCAAACACGTCATTCTTCAAAGAACCCTCCACAGCCTCCGCAACCTCATCATTCAACTGTCCCGTATAGCAGTCCTTACTCACAATCTCCGTTAACGTTCTACACGCACTCTTCGCGCCCCCCATCTTGCCCTGCCTAAAGAACCCAAAATCAGCTATCTGCTTGTATCCCATCCGCCACTCGGACCAGAAATCCGAAGATTGGGCTTTGCGCCGCTTACTCGAATCACTGAGGAGGTCGCTTTCGGGGCCTGGGGCGAGCTGGAAGGTAGCTTTGGTGATGGACGGTATCATGTGCATGCCGCACAGTACGGGTGTGAGGCCTGATAACAGGGGAAAGACAGCAGTGAAGCTAAACGACGTGAAGTGGCGGCATGTTTCTGTTTTCTTGGCATAGCTGGCAATACGGTAGAGGAGGAGTTCGAGGATCCGGGGCGGCACCATGAGATGAAATTCGTAGGTGCTGTATACGGTTATGGAAGAGCCCTCGTTGTAGCCGAGATGGTACCAGGGTTTTTGCCGCAGGAGTTGGCAGCTAGAATACCGGACTTCGCTATCCGAGTTCTTGTCATGTGGAGGCTCTTTCTGGAGAAGCTCGATGTAGTGCATCTTCATCTCAAAAGCCCAGTTGTCGTTGCTGCCCACAGCAGAATCTACCAGCGTGGCCATGGTTTTTGGTGGTGCGGCGATAACGAGACGCGTAGGTTCTACACAGGAAAACGTCTTTGTCCAAATGTCGGATACTGAGCGCAGCATATGGTCGTGAGCGGTAGATACATGCCACAAGTTGTATTCTTGATCCGTATGCACCACCAAGCTCTTAACGTGGCGTTTCAGATCATTATGCGTGACAAATTGCGTGAACCTGTCGAAATCCTTCGAAAGATGCGGAATCCACGCGGCACGCAGAGTCGCCTTGAGGAATTCGTCTCCGTCCTGGATGCGACACAATTGAATAAGCACGTCGTCCATAGCCGGCTCGAAAGCAGACCCAGAAGTACTCTTAAACTTGCTTCGAAGTTTGGTGTAGATCATGAACTCATGGTTACTTAACTTGGATAGCTCCCCCTGCATGCTATCCACGAGTCGCGCATCCATTGGTACCCATAGTGCTTCCTTATCCAGTGCTATACGGGCGTATTGGAAGAGGATTGGGAGCACAACCTTTCTCCACCTCCATGACACTAGGGAGAGTAACTTTAGCGGTGTGGAATCAGAGTGTGTTAAGTGCGAAGATGGCTCGTGGTTGAATTTGGTGATCGATGGGGCTTGGTCTGCGAGATGCGAGGCGATCTGAGCTAGGAGCTCGTTTGGCAGCGACTGCATGATGGTGTGTAAATAACTAATAGTATAAATGGCGATCGCGAGGTTTGTGGTTGGCGAGGCTTGAGTAAAGCGTGAAGCACACAGTTGAGGTAGTATCGGTGGCATAATCGAGGGTCCGAACTGGTGGGCCTCCGGGTACGTCATCCCGTCTTTGATCAGCACCAGCGCTGGAGATACCGCAACCACCCGCTGCCGCTTGATAAGGTTTCTACAAATTTGGAGCGCATGTTCAAGGTCTCCATGACGGAATGTTTGCTACTTCAATAGGATCTTATCCTAGAATCCCGCCCTAATAGCCCCGTCCAGCCACGCAACCCCTGCCATAACCCCATCCACAACCCTCACCCTTCCGCCTTCTTCCTTCCCCAACTCCTCCACACAAGCCTCCCTTACCATCTCATCCATGCCCGCCATACCCGCGCAACCCAAACAGATTGCGCCAACCTTGCCCTTGCCCAGCAGCCTCTTGACAGCATCCTTCATCCTCTTCCTCACCTCCTCAGCAGGCGCATCATGTAGATCCGTTGCATTGAGTCCCGTCGTCTCCACCCCAGCGAAACGTTTACCCGCGTCTGAACCTGTACCCAAGAAAGCGATTGTAGCGTCTGTGAGGATAGTTTCCCAGACTTTGCCTGTGCTTACTATGCCGAATTTCTCGTCGGGATGGATAGCTTGCAGGGAAGCACCAACACTAGCTTCGAAGATGCCCGTAACAGGTTTCCTCGTATCTCTTATGGCTGGCTCCTCTTTTAGGAGAGGGACGAGCGGGTGTTGGCTGTAGCATGCGACGAGGAAAGCATCGTAGCGGGAGAGTTGTTCGCGTAGGGCGGGGAGACAGTGTTGGACCGATTCGGCGGCATCGTCTTCGTTGTTGATACTCTTTGGGCCGGAAGGGGCGGTGAAGTACTCGTGAGCGGTCTGCTAGCTGTGGTTAGTTGCTGTATGGGTGTGGTGAGTGGTGCTGATTAACGTCTTTGAACTGCAGGGCGTCGACGAGCGGCTTCAGGCCGTTGGTCATTTGCTCCGTGGAGTTTGGGTTGATGATGAGTATGGACCGCATCTTGCTATATCGTGGGTTGGCACCGTTTCGATATTCACCCATTGGCTTTGCTTGTAGCTGTGTGCCTGCGCAGTTGCCCCGCCATGAGGTTTGACATTGTGGCGCGTGATAGAATTGAGAAGTGGAGCTGTGACAAGGATGTGAGCTGTGACGTCATGTTTCAGATCGTCTTGTTTGTTGTGTGTACAGGGACAGATGGTTGCGCGCGACGGGTATGGAAGTGCAGTGAGGAACAGACATGTTCTATTAGGCTATTGAGGGTATTGTGAAGCATGGAACTGCGTCGCAGATGCATGCTCGTGGTATCGCCTAAACTTCTCCTTGAACTACGCGCCGCCATGTATGTTCAATCGCACCAACGCCGTCGCAAGAGGAAATCATCGAAATGCGGGATATGAAAGCTGTTCAGGTTAGAACTATTCAGCGTACAATGCCTCGAAGGAAGCTTACAGGTCGTGAATTGTCGTCAAGGGTCGGCGACTAGCTTAACGGAAGCAGCTGAAGCGTCCGCAAGAGAAGCGGAATGGTGCGCGTCGGACGCCGTGACGGTCAGCGACAACACCACCACCTAGTATCTTGTCAGCAACTGGTGCCTGTGTCCGGAACAGACGGCTCTAAAGCGGGCCACTTACCGGCGTGCTTGCCGCCAAAGCCCTTATGCCACATGAGACCCATGGTTGCTTGTGTTTGTTGGTTGGTAAAAGTAGCAGTTTAGGTTTGGAAGTTGGCGAATTGCTTTCTTTGTGCAAAGTTCTTGTTGTGGTGTAGCTGGAAAGGTGATTACAGCGCGTGTGTTATATAGGAGGTGTGTGGGAGGCTGGAGGGAGATTCAGGGCAAGAACAGGGTCGGTGAAGCGGTAGCTGCTGCGTCATAGGCTGGCAGCCAAGGGCTTGGGAGATGCAGCACAGCCACCGCTAAAGGCGATCATCATGGAGAATTGCATCGAGTGCGCACAGTACAGCCTCGATGTCTTCGTAGACCTGTGCGCGCTTGATTGGTCGCGTCTAGATTTCTTCAAGATTGCCCATAGTGCATTCAAAAGTGGTGCGCCACAGCACCGTATCTTAAAAGGGCCGAACTGGTGTTTCATGGCACTCTCATGACGACGTTCGCGGCTGTGAACAGCTAGTAGTGACAATTGGGCGTCTTTAGCTCGTCAGCTGCGACTCGATTTGCACGCGTACAAATCAGCTAACCATCTGCAAACACATTCACCGCACATTTCGTCCAGGATAGGCATCAAGCGGAGACATGTGACAGCGGCAACTGAACGCTTGATGATTTTGAGTGCAAGGTTATAGCTTGCTTGACCAAGGCATATGGAGGTAAAGTGCTCCAAGGCCAGATTCCAGATTTCGTTACTATAGTACAGACGTCGTGATCCAAATAACATAGCACGCCGTCGCCGCTGAGCCTTTTACCAGCTCATAGCTGGCGACGTACGATCTACCCGCAGAATTTTATCTTCCGCCCATGCCACCTTGTTGCGCCATGGCGGCGTTCTGTTCCTGGAAGCGGTCGCCTAATCGTTGGGAGCCCTTCATGTGCTTGTCGACGCATCGCATAACGCAGCTCTCTTCGCGCGAGGTGAGGGACTTGCTTTCGAAGCCGTTGACGCAGTGATCAAAGCATTGCTGGACGAGGTTGGAGTACATCTATGATAGTCAGTATCATTGTCGTGCAGCATAGAATGCGGATGTCGTACGTTCATAAACTCCTTCATCTGCTTCTTCTCCATGCGCGACTGCAGCTCGCGCTGCTCAGATGCTGTGAGTCTGCACGCGATTAGTCATTGTGAGATCAATTGGGGCAAGTACATACGACTCCATGATGCTTAGTTGTGTGTAGTGGCAGGATTATTGTTTACGGAAGGGTGGCTCGACGCGGAAATTTGGTATGACGTCGGGTGGTTGTCTGGATGCTGTGCTGACGAGCCTGCACCCAAAAGTGTAGACGCGAGCTAGGCCACTGGGCGGCCCGTCCACGCTCTCCAGTCACCGAACCACGGGAAGCAGGCGTGGAGAGTTCATGGCAGCCGCATCCAGCGGGTCACATCTGGGACAAATATTGGAAGGCACTTTGGACAGAATGTGGCAATGGATGCGTCTTCTCTCATGTCTCGTCGCACCAATATTGTCTGGCTCCCGCTGCATGGCTGTACCGGTACCTGACCTGTACCTTTCCCCGCCAAGACGGTCGTTATTACTGGAACCGACTCCAGCATAGCAAAATAATAACACAATAACATCGCCTCTTATTACCAGCTGCATCCCGCTACCCGTATTGATCGTCGCTGTATTTTGCCGTCGAGGGGCATCAAGCCTCGCGTTTGTGTCTGTCAGTCAGGCGACGCCGTGCCGTCTTCCTTGGATGCTCACAATTGGCCCGCAGCCACACATCACGGCCGCTAACCTGCTGCTCTTGGTCAGTCCAGCAGCGGGCTGCCACTCGACTGCCTCGCCCCGACTGCGATCATTGCCCTCCCAGACGTCGACCCTGCAGGCCCAAGTCGCCTCGAGCCACAGTTTCAGGCGCGCCTCGATATTGCGCCCGACCAGGCCGCTGAACCCTCCGACGACATCCTGCATCTGTACCTGTACCCCTAACCGCCCGTCGCGTCCTAGACCCAGACTCGCGCCAGCAGCTCTCTCGCTCTGCTCTTCCACCAAGGAAGACGCCAATATTGCAGGATCCGCCTTACAGGAACACCGTCACGACCCCGCTGACATCTTGCGCACGCTCGCTACCTTGCTTCCTCGACTCGCTACCCTCCGACGTCACATAGCGGCCCCCAGACAGCTGCCGCCTGCCCACTTCGGGCCCACCTGTACCTGGACACCACGCCAGACGCTGCGCTCAACGACCGCCATATCACATTCTTGGAGCTGCGAAGCTCTCCACATCACCGCCTGCCATGGCTCCCGCAGGCACGCACACCAACCCCAGCACTCCGCGCGTACGCAATGGCGAGCCCCAGCCCGCCCCGTTAGCGACGCCAGAACCTGTCTCGTCGCGTCGGGACTTGACATCGTGGTGGAGGCAGTTTAGCAAGCGCCCCGCGAAAAAGGAGGACGAGAAAGGTACGACACCACTGCCAGCATTTTCACATGTCGAGTGCGCGAGTTCAGCCTCGTTGGGCGGCTGAAGCCCAGCAATGCGCTGCGACTGTGCCTGCAGCTCCCCGCCTCTTCTTGTTGCGAGCAATCACTGACTGTTGTGGCCGCATGTAGAACCTGCCCTCCCTGGCATCTTTGGTGTACCCCTCATACAAAGCATACCCTATGCCAACGTTGCTATATCGCTATTCAACGAGCACGGCGAAAGCTACATCTACGGCTACGTCCCAATAGTGGTCGCCAAATGCGGTGTCTTTCTGAAGGAAAAGGGTCAGTGAAGCTAATCCCATCACTCATCAGCTGTTAACAGCGCACAGCAACCGACGTAGAAGGCATCTTCCGATTAGCAGGCTCCGAGAAGCGCATCAAGGAACTCCGGACGGCCTTTGACACCCCACCCCGCTATGGAAAAGGTCTGGATTGGTCCGGCTATACTGTACATGACGCCGCCAATATTCTGCGCCGCTATTTCAACAACCTCCCGGAGCCTATAATACCGCTGCAACATTATGACCCGTTCCGGAATCCGCTCAAAGGCCACCAGGCTGAGGCGGTAGGCCCCAGCGAAGGACAGCAACCCTCGGTCGGAGGCTTCGATCCCGATGCGGCTGTGCGCATATATCAACATCAGATTAAAGCCTTGCCGTCTTTAAACCGACAACTGCTGCTGTACATTCTAGACTTGCTTGCAGTCTTTGCCGCCAAGGCTGATGTTAACAAGATGACAACCTCCAATCTGGCTGCCATCTTCCAGCCCGGACTGCTCTCACATCCGCAGCACGACATGTCTCCTCAAGATTATCGTCTGAGCCAGGACGTACTCATCTTTCTCATCGACAACCAGGATCACTTCTTAATTGGTATGGAGGGCACAGCTGTCGATGAAGGTACCGTCAAGCACATTGAAAGTGGGCCTTCTACCCCACAGGCAAGGACACCCACCACTCCCCGCAATAGTTCTGGCATTGGCCGGTCTGCTTCGACGACCTCGAGCGCTGGTGCAGAAAGCCTTCGCATGTATGGCGGTGTTCGCAGAAACGTGTCCACGTCTTCGAAGCGTTCACGACACTCGCCCGCTGTGCCCAGCCCAATCGCACCTTCATTTGTCTCGACCACGACATCTGGAGTGCATCGAAGCAACACGTTGCCCTCAAAGCGTTCCCCAGGGCTTGGGAGTCCCCGCTTCCCTGCGGCAAAGCAAATCGGCCCTGAAGAGACTAAGAGCCCTCTTTCATCTCCCATGCCTCCAGATGTTGTTGATGTTGCTGAGAATGCCGCCCCACAGCAGGAGATAGACCTGCCTATACGCACGAAGGAAGCCCCACAGGCGGTCGCACCCGCAGCGGAGCAAATACCAGCCACACAGCCTGCCGATCAGGAACTGCCACCGCCACAACGTGCGCAGACTATGCCACCGAACAAAATCGAGATGCCGGTCCCATACCAACCCTTTCCCCAACAGGGAATGGCTATGCAACCGGCAGAGCTCCCGCAGAATAGACCCGCGGTTACACCTGCCACCCACAACATGCCAGGCGGCTTCCCTCTGCCGTCTCCGGGCATCATCCCACCGAGTCAGCCCACTACTCCGAACGTCGTCGCCCAGTCGGCCCAGAACCTGTTGCCTCCAAGGTCGACTACCCCAGGTCCACGTAGTCCTCAGCGTAGTCCGCATCACACGCCAACACGTGAGCGGTCAGAGTTCTTGGAAGGACCTGTTGACTCAGGTCCGTCGATTGAGATGACTCCTGCTGTTCGTACATTTACCCAAATTCTAGCCAAGGTTGCAGCCTCCCCTCCAAATGAGTCAAAGGAAGCCAAAGATGGACGGAAACCAAACAAGCTTCAGAAGAAGAGGTTGCCCAATAGTATCAGCCAGAGCACGCATAGCTCTACTCACTCTCTTGGTGGCAGCGATTCAGGGTTTGGTGGTCAATTCTCTCACGGACCCCCTTCGCCATTGCAGCCACCCTCACTTCCCTTTGCGCATGGTCAGTCACACGCAAACAGCTCCAGAGAGGTTTTGCAAGACACAGGCTCCTCGCGGGCCTCCGGGAACACACTCAAACCTAGCATGTCGCCTTCTGCTAGTTTCAGATCTCATTCAACAGCAACAGAATACTCGGAGAACGAGCAACTGGAAGAACAGCCAAAAGAGGAGAAGCGCAGTTTCTGGAAAGGCCACAGGCGTGGAGAAAGTAAGGCAACGCCGACAGCAAGTCAGACGGATCTCCATGGCTCGGTCCCTGGCGCCGACAAGAGTATGAGCTCGTTCGCCAGTAGTTCTGGATGGACAGGCGGAGGGCGCAGAAGTGGGCAGTACGAGTCGAACCACGGCTCGGAAACGTCGATGCTATTCGGTAGCAGTCCCCCTGATCACGACAGATCCGACAAGAAAGGTGCATTCGACTGGTTCCACAAGCGCAGACAGGATCACAAGGAGCGGATAGATAGGAGAGAAAGAGCAAAAAGCCCACCGGGCAGCTCGAGTCATCTCCCTTCTCCCCAGAACATGATGAATCCACCAGAGTCTTTTGCCGTTCGTGGACGAGCACCAGATGTGCCACCACCAGTGGAGGAACCTCAACCTAAAGCGGATAAATCGAGCGACGTGACCCCTACTGGAATGAGCCCAACGCCCCCGAATGTACCTACGCCGGGAAGCCCGAAACCCAGGATGAGTCCTGCCATGGCTTTGCGAACCGACCTCCCAGCTGCATTGACTGAACCCCGATCCGTTGCGCGGTCTCCAGACAGGAATTCCAAGTCCCCTGTCACTACAACGCCTCCTGTGCAGTCATTCGCTAAAGCACCGTCGCCCCTAAATATCGACAGTACGCAGCACGTAGAAACTGGCGCAATGAACCAACCTGAGGCCCCGACAGCCACCCTGGATTCCGTGCAGCCAGTATCAACACCCTCAGGGCCTCTTCACTCATCCTCCAACTCGACTACTACTGTCACTCCTCAGACGGTGAACCGAGAGATGAACTCTGATGCACTGCCATCTGATGGTCAATCTTCACCTCCGTTTGTCCCGAGAGGCGAGCCAGCTCCGTAGGCCGACCGCTGTCGACCTCAATAATGTAAGAAGCATGAGCTTGGAAGGAGATGTAGGTGTTCAGGGCGTTTAGGGATTGAGCTTGATGGGTGGATCAACCGCACAGTACCCTTAGCAGGGAACTCTAAGTCGAAGACAAAAGTACATGTGGCATGGAAGATTTTGCATACGACTTTTGTGCGATGAGGCGATGAAGCTTGCTAGTGAGCATAGTGCGGGTGTTGCGATGATGCATAGCGTTGAGCCATATCAACCATAATTCATTCTCATTCTTGATGATTACTGTGTACTTGTACCAAAGCTTCAGATCATTCAACGTGTATGTCGGGAAAGAAGGGAAAAGCAATTGTGATCGATATCGAAATTGGTCCACAAAACCATCTATACATGACAGCTAAAGAGCACAGTAGGTGTATTGCAAAATACCCCACACTTTGATTAGTACAGTGGAAAAAATAACGTTTCATGTTGAGTACCGACGGTGTCCAGCACGGCGCTGCCGTGTGTGCCGAAGTCCGCGTCCGCATCAATCCCTCAACATAAGCACAAATAGCTATAGCGTCGTGGCGACATACACATAGACTCGTAGCGCGATATGCCGACACGTCTAGATTGTGCATCGTTGCATACTCAGTAGGTGTATGCCCACCAGTGAGATGCTTCTAGCCCGAGTCCCGCAATGCGCGTTTTGGTGTTCTGATCTACTAGCTCCATTTGCAATGCGCAGTCAGTAGGCGTGTGGCTATTTTTAATCCCAGACAGGCAGTGATTGGAACGCAGGCTGGCTAGCTCGGAACCGGGGAGCAGCAAGCTGGCAGTTGGAGCGGAGCGGAGTTACAAATGTGTTCGATACGGTTTGTTAGTGGATAGTGGGTGTACAGGTGTGTGAGATACGAGAAGAGCGAGAACACGTCTTGCTTCGAACACGAGGAGATGATGACGGCTGCGAAAAGCAAAGTCCAATTATTTGGACCAAGAATGCGAAAATTGCGATGACGATGCCATTGCAATGCACATCTCGCAGCGACTATCAACACGTCGAATGCTCCGTGAAAGCCTCAGCACGGTTTCAACATGCGAACAGAGCGACGCTTGCTCCTCCGGCGGACCGCGGGCAAGCTATAATCGGGTGGACGTTCCAGTTCGTCTCGCCGGTCGCTCGGTCCATGCATGACGTTCTGGCGTTCTGGCTTCCAACAAGCGAGGTTGTTGGTGCGGAAAAGGCTCCAGGCTCCTACCGTTTCTGCGTTTGCAGGGGGTGTTGCATATACCGACCCCGAGGTTTACGTGCCAACTTTTCTTGGTTCGTGTTTCAAGGCCGAGGTTTCGATGGCACAATTGCACAAAGTGTTGATCGGTTGCGCTGCAAGAGAAAGGGCTGGTGGGAAGGAGTTTGGGACTCGGTATGCGCGAACGCCTATTAGAACTGCAAATAGTTCCAGTTCAGTGGAGAGTACTGGAGCATGATCTTCAGCGGAAAATCGGGATGCTGAAGCTTGGCTGGTTTAGGGTCGGGTCAAGAGGCGAAAGTGACGATGGGATCCATGACAAACAGCGGGTCCAAACCTCGTGTTTCTGTCAAGTAAGACGCACCTAGTGCACCTGTATCAGCAGCGCCTTACCCAAAGATGCTTGGTGCTCAACTCGTACAGTAACCGTATCGCCTTCTGCCTTAAGGACTGATCTGCCGTTTCTCCTCATCACACATCACGCTTCAACGCCTTTTTACCGACTTTACGGCTACGACTCCGTTTGTTTCGACTGACTCTTGCAAGACCACACTCGTTGTTGAGATCACCCCGAACGACCAAACGAACAATTACGCTCGCTTTCTTTTCCTTGTCGGTGAAAAGAAACGTAGACGTTGAACATTAGAAATATACAGGCGGTTATCGATTATCGGGCTGTGGCGTCGTATACCTGCAACCCAGCCACTCGGAAGCGACAGATTCTGTGTAAGCCTGCTCTCTAGTCCGCGAAGTCGTCGCAATCACATCAGCCCACTGCGCTTTGCGTTCTTTTTCTTGTACACAATTTACGACCTTGATTCCAGTCATGACGATCTGCTAACACGCTTGAAGCAGTTCCAGCTCTTCTTCGCTGAGAATCCACCTTCGCTTTCGTTCCGTACGCCGATTCCACTACGATGCGTTCCTTCTGCCAGCTGGCCGTTTTGGCTCTGCCATTGTTCAGCACTGCCGTCGCTGCTTCACCAAACAAGCGAGACGACCACCCGAAGACCATCTATGCATCTGCACAAGAAGCGTTCCAGGACTTGTTGAACGCGCTGCCGGAGGAGTCTCTGCAAGCAGCATTGAGCGGACTGAAGGACTTCAAGAATGGCGTGTTTGAGTCGCACCACCGCGGCGTCGAACATGTCCACGAGAACAACCCGGCGCTCGCTACCAAGCTCATTGTTGATGCTGTCAACGACTTGAAGAAGAGACAGGCGCCGGGCAATGGCACAGCGAGTGCCACTGAGGCTACAACTCCACAGCAGACAACTGAGGACGCGCCTTCATCACAGGCGAGCGAGGCTCCTCCACCAGCAGTAGAGACCACGGTGACGCAGGTCCAGACGCAAGAAGGCACCACAGTCACCCAAGTACAGACACAAACACAGCAGCAGACTCAACAAACCCAACAAACTCAACAAACCCAACAAACTCAACAAACCGAGCAGCCCCAACAAACCCAGCAACCCTCGGACGACTCACCCCCCTCCACCGTCACCAACACACAACAACAGACCGCGACCCAACAAGCCACCACAACCGTCCGCCAAACCACCACCCAACGCCCGGCCATCATCCCCGTCGAAGCCACCGTAACCGAAGACGGCAAAACCGTCGTCCGCACCACACGCGTCCTCTCCGAAGTAACCGCCTCCGTCCCCGTAACTCTCGTGCGCACAAACTCCCAAGGCAGCACCGTAACTCAGACCGAAAACCGCCCCGCCGTAATCCGCACAACCACCGATTCCGCAGGCCGCACAACCGTCACCACTTCCGCGGCTGACTACGCGCCTACCGCCGGTGAAGTACAAACTGCGACGGATGAGGCTGGAAGCACGTTCTTGACCACGTACACACCTGGTGGCGGGCTGGTTAGCAGCATCAAGTTGATTACAACGACGGATGCAGAGGGCCGGCCTAGCACTATGACGAGTTATACGTTTGTGGATCCTATTCAAGCAACCCAGGCGAGCGGAGGCAACGGTGGAGATTCAACCGAGCAGCCGAGTGTGCAAACCGGTGCTGCGGGCGTGAATGGCGTGCCGTTTGCTGGTGCTGTGGGCTTGGGCGCTATGGCTTTGTTCTTTTAGGTCATGTAGCCAACTCCTCTGTTGAATGGAAGTAAGGGAATGAGGGAAGAGAGATGAAAAACAGGGTATATATAACGAGAAACACGACTCCTTCGCATTTTCAGGCTCTTTTACTATCTTTATTTGTATATTAGCGACGTCGCTCCTTTTTCTTGTTCGATTGGTCTTTTCAGATACCCGATACACGCTCCTTTATGATTGATACACGGTGGATGGATTTGAGTTTGAGTTTGTCGTTGTAGTTGGAAAGGGGGATGGATGTGCATATATGGTGTTGGTGTTTGGTGGAATGGAATGGAATGGGATGGGTGATTGGGTTGACATTTAGCATACATACACGGAGCGGATTATTGCTCTTTACTATCCTTCGGTATACATAATACGACGATACAGATTACAAGAAGATTACATCAGATTAGAGTGAATGCTTTGAGTCGTGTAGTAGACGTAAGGTTGCATACTCAAAGGTATGCCAAAGTATTTACAGCGTAGATGGATGTCTGGATGGACTTCAAGGGATAGAATGTATGTGCCTTTAGATTCTGATCTGAAATAGCCACAGAAAGAGAATATAGATCGAGGGGTATTGATGTTAAATCAAACGCCAAGTGTACCATGCTCAAGAGTAACCTATCCCGCGTTGCTCGCTCAAGCACCCATCTCTCCGTCCAAATCTAGTAAGGGAAATCCAGAGTAAATGTCCAAGGACCATGTTTGTCAATGTTGACCTCCAATCCCCTCTATATGATACAAACTCAACATCCATCCCCAAGCTCAGTCTAGCACGCCTCAACGCGCCTTGGTAGCAATAAAATACTCGACGCTCTCCCCCGCCCAACTAACACTATTTGTCCCACTCTCGAACCTTTCTTCGTCAAAAAGCCCAGCAATACTCTGTTCATTCCTCACCCCCTGTTTAGCACCACCGCCAAAACTCTCCAGGCTAACTACCTTACAACCCTGTTTCAGATCGAGAAATTTCTGCAACAGCAGATTATTCAGCGTCTCGCCAAAGACCTTGTTGTTGACCAGCACAACGTCGGCGCGGCGAAGAACGGCGTCGATTTCAGGGCTTTCGAGGAAGTCACCTTCGATGAGCTCGATGCGGGGGAGAGCAATGTTCCAAAGCTTAGCCCGCGCTTTGAGTTCAGAGGCTTGCTCTGTGCCGAGCGAGGCGGCGAGCTTCATCTTTTCGATGCCCCAGCTCTCTGCACCGGTTTGCAGTGCGGATTGGAGAACGACGTTGCCGACGCCGGAGCCGAGGTCGACGAACGTGTGGGTGGAGTTTAGGCCGGTTTGGGCGAAGATTTTGTGGACGAAGGGGGTGAGGAGTTCGCCATAGGTTGTTTCTTTGCCTTCGACTTTGCGGAGGCGGTGCGCGTGCGGGGAGACGATGCGGTTATAGCTTTGGGCGGTGATGCGTTTGACGAGGCTGAGCGGGATGGCGTGCATTTCGTCGAGGATGCGGGGTATCGTGCCGTTGGCGTATTGGTCTTTGATCAGCTTGTTGAACTTGGCTAGTTCTTGCTTGAAGAGTTCTGGGTCGTCTTTGGTTACGGCTCGCTTGAGGAGGCGGACGGTGCCTTCGGCGTCGGAGGAGAGTTCGTTGGCGAGATCGGGCGGGAGGTAGTGCTGGATGATCTCCTCTATGCTGAAGTAGATGTCTTCCAGTGGACTGTACTCCTCATCCACCTCTTTCCGGGCTACTGCCTCGAACTTCTCTGGACGTGACAGGCTGGGGTATTGGAGTTCTACGGTGAACTTCTTCTCGCTACCGGGGAATGCGGACTTGTAGGCTTTGGCTCCATCGTCTTTCGTCATCTCCAAGCCGTGCTTCAGAGTGCTCTTCCCCGACACAGCCTTCTTCTTCCTAAATGCGGCGTTTTCTTGCGCCATCTTCATCATATCCGACGCGCCATTTGATGTGCCGTTCGAGGCGCCATTTGCAATTTCATTCGATGTGCCGTTGACACCGTTTGATTTCGCCTTGGCATCAGGCTCTACTATCCGTATACGTCGCTTCAAGTCCGGCTCGAGTGCGCGGTTCAGACTCATAGGCTCAGTGCTACTACTCGCTGGCCGTGTCTTCCGTCGCTTGACGCCCAGCCGACTGGTATCCTCATCCTCGCTCGACTCATCGCTGCTGGCCCATTGCGGCGTGTCGGTGCCTTTACGCTTGTTGGTCTCGACACGCGACACGGAAACCGACTTGCGCGCGGGTTCCCGCGAGACTGTCTGCGAGCGCGGCGTGGACTGGTATCGGTTCGCTGGCGGGCCTGATGCGCTGTAACTGCGTGTGCCGTTGCCGGGTCTCGCGTGCGGCGTGCGCTGTGATGGTGAGGGGTTCGCTGTGGGGGCGGGAGCCTTCTTGACGAGGACGGTTCTCGTTTTGATCTTGGGTTTTCCGGGGACGAACATGACGGCAGCGCCAAGTTAAAGTTTGTAGGTGAAAGCAGGGTTGTATGCAGAAGAAAAAACGGGTATGAAACGCGGCGGGTCGGTGCAGAGGTGAAGGAGCGTGTGGCCAAGGGCAGCCGGGAGTGAAAAGAGAAGGACGTCGAAGGAAGGCAGCAGGCCGGTCAGCCAATACGGAAGGAGTCGCACGCGCAATGGACGAGATACGTGACCCAGCGACGCCCCAAGCCTGTACGCCACTGCACGTCTTACCGGGATCGTCTCGCCTATCCGTCTTGGCACCCGTCCCTGCTTCTGTCTACCGACCTTACATCACTCGCCAAGTATCGTCGAAGGCCCGTTTAATAAACATCGTCAATGCCTCGACAGTCAACTCAATGGCAAGCTGTAATAATCGCGACGTTCCACTCAAATCTCGGCTTAGCCTGGTACGCGACAACAGAATTGAACGAATATCATCTGAATCCAGATAATCAATACCGCCAGCTTTGATCTACTACTACCATACCACACTGTACCCATGTTTATTTTCAGCATTCAAGTCGCCTTTGTGAAGATTGTGCTGCCAATAGATCACGATCTTCAATACACAGAACAACAGAGTTAGCCAGCTAGGGGTTCTATCTCCTTGCCAGTCCTTCACAGCAGTCTCATGGACATGGTAAACTTCCATCATACCACAATCCCTTTGCAACCTCATCTATTGCGCCATTTGTTATTTTGGCAGTTTCCTTGTTACCTTGCTATCATTGTCCGTCATTCTTGAGCAAAAGTCGATCATTTGGAGAGTCGAAAGCAGCTCCTCCTCTGATGCGTACAATCACTGGTGAGCTCATGGTGTGTGGCAATAACCCAGGTATCCCAGAAATCGACCGAGAAATCTCAGCAGAGAACGACGTGGACTATGTTTTCGCTCCCGAGGACATGATCCCAACTGGCACGTTCACGTTGGGTTTACTGGCAGATGCATCAATCGCACTCCGAAGAAAAGGCAGTGCACTAGAGACAGTGAACGAAGATGAACGCTCAGACTTCATAGGTTCCACCCCCCGAGCACGACGCCACGCCCTAGACTCCGGCACCTCATCATCCGTCAAAGCCTTCCTCGTGACCCAGACAGACTCCCGCACCCCCCACGGCCCAGCCCACCAACCCCCAACCGAAAAACTCCTCAAAACAGTCCCCACCTCCCTCCGCAACCGCGCCAAATCGCTCCATGAACCGCAACCCCTCCCCTTCCGCTGGACCCTGCCACCCAACGTGCGCTTCCGCATCGGCGACCCAGAAGCCTTTGCTGCCCTGCAGGTTAAAAACATAGAATGGTACGTGACCACTGGACTTCTAGTCGAAGACTTCACTGGTCTACGCTGGAATGCAGGAAGCTACACGTATCTTCTGTATTGGCATGTAGAAGGCATGCCTACTCCTGATGGTAGTGCGGATGCAGGACGAAAGTGGTTGAGTATCACCCAGGGATTTATGCGGGATTGCCAGAAGGAGAAGTGGGAGAGGGAGTTTGGCGATGACGTTTTGGTTGTTGAAGACGAGCCTGCAACGCCGATTGTTGAGCGAGAAGATTTGGGTTTAATTAAACTCCCCAATCCTGTTGTTACAGTGGGTAGTCGGCCGCCTACGCCGAGTCGAGAAAGATGTCTTTTTCCAGGGTCAAAAAGCGCACTGAGAAGTAGCTGTCAGAGTAGGCCGGTATCTCCTTCGCCTTCCCCTGTATCCGATACTGGGTCTGAGTCGCCGAGGAGAGAGAAGAAGGTAAGATTGCTGAGGGAGAAGCGGAAGAGGTTTGTGGTGTTGGAAGTCGATGACGACGACGATGTGCCGGTAGCAGAGGAAGGTAAGTTTGTTGAGACCATGGTGGATGAAATGGATGTTTTGAGTGACAATGAGGGGAGGACGGCGAGGAACTAGGGTTGACACGACCAAAGGAGGAGGAGAGATGACTTGCTTAGTGTTCTTACCAAAAGTACTAATTGCAGAAATACCATAGATATTCGCTGCCACTTCACCACATATGCTACATGAGGTATTGAACACGAACTCGTCGTTGAGCAAGAGCATTCCATACCTCCTGCAATTTTGATAGTAGCCCCTTCCTAAAAGGCACACTCTACACACGTGCTATGAGCCGCACATTAAATGCCTACTAATAATCATACATCCTAGAAGAAAACCTTCACAACCAATCAGCGACGTCGGTCCCGGCTACGGCTCCTCGCGCTGCGGCTCCTCCGCCTACGTCTCTCCCTATCATCACGTCCCCTATCTCTGCTCCGCTCGCGACTCCTCTCTCTAGGCTTGCGATCACGTTCTCGATCCTTGTCCTCGGCCTCAGCAGCGGGAGCACCGCCAGGTTGATAGCAGTCCGATTCTAGACGCCTACTACCTCGGTCTCTACCGCCATCCCAACGGTCGTAGTCTCGAGCCCTATAGCTGCGTGCACGATCACGGCTATCATCACGCTTGCGAGGCCGACTATCGTCGCGCTTGCGGTCACGGCTGTCTTCACGCTTCCGAGTACTGCCACTGCCAACACCTCCACCGCCGCCTGGTACATAACGGTCGATGTTCTCGGGGCTTCTGGAACGAGAACGGTGACGGCGACGGCCGGGTGCAGGTGTTCTCTCGCGCTCACGTCGGCCACCTCGTGAGCGAGAACGTTCTCTATCTCTGCGACGCTCCTCCCGAGGCGGCGACGGACTGCGAGTTTCATAGCGTGACTTGCGGCGGCTGGTATGAGTCTCTCGTGAGCGACTGCGACTCTCGCGACGGGACGGTTTCTCATCTCGGTCGTCGCGATCACGTCGTCTACCGTCATTTGAGGGCCTGTAGGAATGTCTATCATCCTCACGTCGAGAACGGCGGTCGTCTTCGTAGCGCGAGCCACGCCTGTCGTACCGACTTCCGCGAGACTGCGATCGGTTTCTGCTACGCTCCCTCGTGCTGCGCGCGACACTGCGGGACCTGTCACGCTTCGAAGGTAACTCAGGTCGCTTGTCATCCCATCGGCCCTTGGCCGCTTCTGTTGCGGATGGGGCATCCGTCATAGTGGTATCTTCGTCCTTCGCAGCCGCATTTGGCGTACCTGGAGCGGGGGACTTTGGGTCTTTGCCGGGTGACCTTTCGGGCTTGCTATCAAGCCTGGCTAGTCGAGTAGCCACGGGATCGCGGGGCACGAGCGACTTGGGAGGCTGAGCTTTTCGCATAGGTGGTTCCAGTGATTCTGATCGCTCGAGCACAGGCCGTCGTTGTCGTGATTTCTTCATTTGCTCACTTTCCTGTAGCAGGAGCTGCAATGCCAAGTCATCGTCCACTTTGATGTCTTCAGCCTTCACAGATAGACGGCGTTCGGGTGACCTGGTCTTTGTCCTGCTCCTTCGCCTGCTCCTGTCTCGTCCACGCCGGTCCCTTTCACGGTCGGGAGTCCTGCTACGGCCACGACCACTGCGATGGCGACCACCACGATCTCGGTCAAGCTCCTCTTGTATGCGGCGCTCTCGCTCGGCATCTTCTTCGCGAATCTTCTTGAGACGGGCTTCACGGCTCTTCTCGTGCTCCTCTCGCTCCTTCTCGCGACGTAGACGCTCCTCTTCTCGCTCCTTCTCGATCCTCTCACGGTCCTTGCGTCGGCGCTCTTCGTCTTCCTTGTCGCGCTCTTCACGTTCCTTGCGCCTGCGTTCCTTCTCCTCCTGTCGCGCCTTCTCACGAGCTTCGTCTTCTTCCTTCTCGCGGCGCTTGCGCTCTTCCTTCTTTGCCCTCTCCTCACGTTCTCTCTCGCGCTCAGCCTCCAACTCCTTTTCTCGCCGGGCCTCACGCTTCTCTCGGCGAGCGTCTGCTTCTTTAGCCCACTCTTCTTCGCTCTTGCTGCCTCGTTTCTCCTCTTCAGCAGCCGCTTCAGCGCCAATCTCAGCAATGCGGTACTCGCGCATTTTGGGTACGCCATGCTCATCGATCAGTTTGTCCAGCAGAGTGTTGACCGTGTTCATAATGTTGCCGTAGATGTCGCTGCGCTCACCCGCGCCTTCTATAAGTGTAGTCGCCATACGGGGATCCTTGGACAGCAGCGAGGGATTACGGTCGGTTTCGCGGTCGACGAGCTCCTTGAGGGCGGCTTGCAGTTCATCCTTAGCAGGCTGGTACGCGAACGTTAGCCTAGCATATAGTAGTAATCGATCTTTGGCCACCTACTCCTGACACATATTGCTTCATCAAGTCTCTGCGTATGTCGTCGTATGCGCCCTTCTTACGGAACATGTGCACTAGGCTGTCGATGGCCGATCGCTTCGCCTGTGAAAGCGGGAGTTCCGATGGCCTCAACTTTTTGCGCATAGTCGCAGCTCCATCGCCTTCAACTGGGCGCTTGCGGCCGACTTCTGCCATGGTTGATCAAACGTGGTTGCGATCAGTCGTTTTGTGTCGTTTGTGTTGCGGCCCGGCGTATGAAGACGGGGGTGGGAAAGGCTGGCGAGCAGCGAATGACGTAGGAGGCTAGACTGGTGCGCCAGCTCAAAATGGTAACAGTGAATGGATTGTAGAGCGAAAGCTAAGAAGTGAGCGACAATATCAGGAGAGGCGCGAAAGCGGCATTGTCGCGGAGGTGAGGTCGGCGGACGTTGGTTCCGCATCCGCGTGGGTGGTTCGTTCTTGGCATTCCGGAGCTTGACGATGGAGCATCGCAACCCAGAGACCCAGTACTGGTACAGCGGTGACAGCGCGCCCTCACGACACCAGCCCCAATTGCTGCAGCAGCACAAACGGAATCCTCTACACTGACACAACATCCACGACTACACCCGCTCAACATGGTTCACAAAATCCTCTTCTGGAGCGGTTTCGGTATGTCCTCAACCGCCCGCGCATACCCCAAGGGACTCTACTGACGGCATATACCAGGCGTTGCCGCCAGGCTGTGGCAACTCGGCATTGAGATGCGCCCGCTCTTCAACAAGGAATCCCTCTGGGTCTACCCCCTCTACGCTGGCGCTGGTGGCAGCTTCGGCTACTGGCTCACTGGCGTTGAGAACCGACAATTCCGCCTCCTAGCCGACCGACGAGACGCCCTACTCGAGAAGCGAGCGCGGAGGAAGGAGCGTGAGGAGGCCGCTGGTACCTCTTAGGCGACCATGGCCTGCAATGGCAAGAGGCAGTGGTGTGAGGGGTAGGGGAAGCTGGGATTGGGCATCGCACATACATCCAGAGCGTCATCCCAACTACAATGGGACTGAGACCATCATGCGCTACTTCCAGCGCCCATGATGAGCGAACATGGGCATGCGCTATCAGCGGGGTTGGATGCGTGTTGAAAGCAACCTTCTACCACATCTTGGCTGGCGACTCGTTCTGTACAAATTTCATTTCCAAACCAACCACAAATGCAAAATCTTACACACACACACCCCTCATGCCAAATTGTGCTCAGAATGCGAGATATTGCCTAGTCAAGTAACGCGTGACACGACCCTAACGGATTAGTGCATGACTCCCGCCTCTGCTATTCTGAGCTCATAGAAGGGCATCCACCTTTGCGAACACCCTGTCAACATCACCATGACTTGATAAACTCGCGCCACGACCCATGTGGTCAGCCATCACTGCACGTATCTCGCCATGTCTGCCGAGAACTTCCTTTCGCCTAACGGCGACTACGCAACGCCGCCCTCGCCAATGTCCAACGGCAACCTCAGAACCAAAGGCATCGTTGTGTTCTCAGGCGGAAGCGCTGCGAACAATCTAGTCGACGTGTTCAAGAGAGTCAGAGAAGACAAGAAATGCCCGCTGAGCTATGTCATCCCTATCAGTGATAACGGTGGCAGCTCGTCTGAGCTGATACGCGTCTTCGGAGGGCCAGGTATGCGCAGCCTGAGGCAGGAATGACACAACACTGACATTCACAGGTATCGGTGATGTGAGAAGTACGCGAATGTTCTTCGAGAACAATGATCTAGATGTTAACCGGTCTAGGTCGTCTTGTCCGCCTTATCCCGGATGACCCCGATCACGATGACAGCGAGAAGGCAGCTATCAAAACCTTCTTCAACCATAGATTGCCCAAAGAGCGGTCCTCAGCTCGAGATGAATGGCTGCAGATTGTAGAGGCTGAGCATGCACTCTGGACGAATATCTCGACGGCGAAGAAAGAGCTCATACGATCGATACTAAACGTTGTCGCCTACGAGATTGTCAAGCGTCGCCGACCTTCATCCAACTTTGACTTCTCAGGTGCAAGCATTGGTAACTTGTTTCTTACTGGGTATGTAATTGATGCAATACAGCATTGTGCTTTTTCTCATCCATATGATCGATCAATGCTCGATCTCTGTTGTCTCCATTACTTTTGTTATTGTGCATTCGCTTCCACGCCCTCGCCCGCATCGCACTTTTCGTGGCTGACATTCACAGTGCTCGCCTCTTCACTGGGTCGTTTGAGTCAGCGATCTACCTACTCTCCAGCATATGTTCTGTGCCCAGTCACACATCAGTCTTACCCGCGATCAACACCAACTTCACCCATCACATCTCAGTCAGCCTCGCAAACGGCGACACCATCACTGGCCAGAACTCCATCTCCCACCCTTCCATATCGACAGCTCTAGTATCGGGAGGTGCACCAACAATCGACGAAACAGAACAACACGACCGAATCGAAGATGCCAACTTACCCGGATCTTTACCGACTCTTCGAAAGCAGTACATCACCTTCTCCAAAGCGGATGAAGAGGAATTGCCAGCCAGAATCGAAAGGCTTTGGTATATCAATCCT
This sequence comes from Alternaria rosae, assembly GCF_020736505.1. Taxonomy (NCBI): domain Eukaryota; kingdom Fungi; phylum Ascomycota; class Dothideomycetes; order Pleosporales; family Pleosporaceae; genus Alternaria; species Alternaria rosae. The sequence continues at coordinate 3,108,167 of NW_025763572.1, forward strand.
TATGGCCAAGAGATCCGACTTTCCGCCAACCCAACGGTCCTCAATGCATTGAACGACGCACAGGCCGTGATATATAGCATCGGCTCGCTCTACACATCAATCATCCCCTCATTAGTCCTCAAGGGCATCGGTGAAGCCATCAGCAACCCCGCAATCCGCTACAAAATCCTCATCCTCAATTCGACCATCGATCGCGAGACAGGACCGTCATCCAATCCATACTCAGCTCTTGACTTCATAGCCGCCGTCGCGAAAGCATGCGAAGACTCCAAGGGCGTGTTTGGGCCCCCCGAAAAGAGTCAATACAAGAAGTACGTAACGCACATCATCCATCTCCAAGGACCGGGAACGCCAGCGGTCGACCGAGACGAGCTTAAGAGTATTGGCATTGAACCTATTCGCGTCTATGGGAAGAAACATGAGGGCGAAAACTTTGTTAGGTATGATGGGACCGCTTTGATTCAGGCGCTTGAGGTTACTATGGGGAAGAGGGATCCGAGGATGCCTAGTCGACGGAATACGTTGGAGGGGCCGGCGAGGTGATTGGTGATTCTCTTCCCTTCACATTCCAATTTCGGTCCTGCTTCCTTCCATATCACGTCGTGGCATATTCTCTTCTTCTCCTCTCCTTGTCAACGGCAACACTTGCCGTACGCCCCACCTCGCCTCGCTAAGAACGAAGACCAGGCGCCTCTAGCTCAACTGCTGCCTGCGGTCTCGTTTCCTAGGTTTCGCGCTCGAGGCTATCTCTCTTTCGCGCGAATTATAAAGTTGTTTGCGTGCGCATTGCTATGTCCATATTACACCTTCTTTCATCACACTACCCCACAACCTCAGACCTATTCTCATTCTTACACAATGCGAATTCCTACCCCCGTTATCCCCGATGAACACAAGAGCATTATGAATCACGACGCATTCAATCGCCTCTACTGGTCCGTTCTAGAGCCAACAGGTATATCCAGCGTGCAAGTCGCCGAAGACAATGAAGATGCTCCTTCCTCCTCCAGAGCCTACCTGACCGACCACCCCCTCGCCCTAGAACTAGCAACAAAAACCAATGCCAACAAACTCATCTTCACCGCAAAGGACCTTGCTGAGCATGCGAGTAATTGCCATATGTGGAGCGACGGCTTCGAAGAACCAGAAGACGGAGTGGAGAACCTAGAAGATGCCTGGGACTCCTTCGTCATCGAGACTCAAGACGGCAGCCCGCTGCTCATTCGCGACGTAGTCACCCAATTCCACGCCTGGGTCAATCGACCGTTCATTGAGGAGAAGATCCGGGAATCGCTGGCTTACATGTACAACGCAGGCCCGGTTGAGGACATCAGAGGTGGCTGGTGTTCGCGGGCCATTGGCGGCAACGACGATTTGATCTATGTACCGGAGGGTGTGAAGATATTTTTTGAATCGATGGAACAGTATGGGAGTTATGATGGGGCTTCTGCGCCTGTTGTTTATGTGAATTTGTGGGTGGAAGGGTGGCAAGGCAAGGATGCGGGATACTTTTGGAAGTCGCGCATTGATTCAAGGAAACATTTAGTCTAAGAGTTATGCTTCGACAGTTCGAGTGGGTGCCTGATGGTCTTTGTTGATTTTACATGTGCCAAGCAGGCACCACTGGCACGGTTCGCGAGGCGCGATGGCGCTTACCTCAACCGGCAACACCTGGGTCGGTGTATAAAGTACGCAATGTATCACGATTTAGAACTTTCAGCATCGTTTCTCGCGCTGCCTAATGGGTTCGGCAATTTCATATCTTAATGGGCCACTGCCTCAGGATGAAGAGCGAACGATTGCAACGCAGTCGCCATATTATCCCCTCGAAGCCAGCGTAGAGCCAGAAGACACGAGAAGCTGGTACTGTGATTTCTGGGAACATGCATTCGCAGTACCTCACAAAGATGGGAAGGGCATCATCATCTACGAACCGAAAGATGAGGATACAAGGGCTAGACCGGAATGGGCGATCAAACGGCTAAGGAAAGCTTACGAGCTTCTTGGAGAAGGCCATCCGAGGATTGTTCGGTATGTAAGGTTCGAAGAGTGCTGTGTTGAAGTTAACGCGATGATAGGCGTACCGGCCTTGTGTACAGCGACGCCGGCAACGGGGTGATCGTCGAAAGACTTGAACCAGGACCACACTGGGGTAATCTTCCTGTCATGACTTTACCTGTTCCCAAAGAGCCTTCCAGAGAGGACCGCATCATGCTGGCCCTGTACTATCGGTGGGCCTTGCAATCGCTGTCCGCCATTAGCTATTTCCACTCTCGCTCTATATACCTAACATTCTTCTCGTCTACCAATGTGTGGTTGCGCCCTGATTATTCACTGGCTATTTCAGGCTTCATCAGTGTTGATGGGCCAGAGCTTGATGCCGATAGTAGACGAGAGGCATGGAAAAAGGAGAAGCGGTACGAGAGACGAGAGCGAAGATGCCAAGAATGGCGTGCTGCCGGGGCTCCAATTTCAGAATATCCTATGGACGAGAATGAGGGTGAGAGCGAAGATGAGAAAGAAGAGATCCCGGAAGACTTTTCTGGTGGTTGGGATACTTGTGAATGGGCGGGAGATGGCGGCGCTATATACTACGACGACTATCCCACGGAGTTTCCTCGAACGTGTGGAAGTCATCGTGAATCCTTGTGAGTAATCATTGCTCTCGCATACATCAAGACTTGCATGCGGCGGTTCGCTAACTACATGTTTCCGATACAGATTCTACTGGGCGACCTTTGTCTGGGAACTCATGACCAACGCTCACACGGCTGAAGCGCACTGGAAACGGGGCATAGAGTGGGATCCATTCTCTTCGCCTGAAGGCGGCCCACCGAAGCCAGCAAAAGATTGGCGTGATCAGCTCCAAGTGCTAGAAGAGGCTAGGCTTGGAAGTGTCTTGCTCAAAGCCTGGAAGAGCGAATACGAAAGCGCAGAGCAGGCCGCCGAAGATGTCAGAAAGATTGCAGAGGAGGTGGGTATCAAGATCGTCAGCAGTGCGTCGGAAGTTGATGATGCTTGGATGAGGGTGTCCCAACAGGATGAAGTCGATATCGGCGAGCCTTGGGGAGATGTTTTCGAACTGGATGAAGCCGAAGGGAGGTGGGGTCCTCGAACGCTCAGGTTCAAGGGACAGGATGCGCATGTGAATTTGCCTGCGACACAGCAGAAGGCAAAACCAAGGCTACTAGTCGATTAGACTTGTCGTTACGTACTAGCCGCTATGAAATTTAGGTAGCATGCGCCACTGATTCAAGACCGCGTTCTAGGGCGAAGAGCGTCCATATCTTCCTCTTTCATGGTCCTTCGTTACTGCTTCATGCATGGTCGCAAGCGAAGCATATAGTTGGTGGCAATATGTGAGCCAACTAGGCTTCAATCTTAGATTGCTGAGGCTCTGCGACGCCGATTGCGCGACACACGATGATGCTCCCACGTATACCCGGCACATCGCCAGAGAGATCATCATATCAAGAAACGCGTTACTGGTTGCTGGAAGGTCATCTTAACTTGCTCTTATTGAGCTATTTAGTGTTGATCGCAAGCCATCAGCCACTGCTTCGGAGTGTGTAACCGAAGGAGTTGTTAAGATCGTCAACTAATGCCACGCCATCTTTACTCTGCCGTTACCTGCCGGATGTGAGAGCTAAGCTGTCGGGGGATCAATCTGGCGGTCAAGCCTCCAAGATCATGTCGGTGGAAGGCTGCGTTTGTGCGGGGTGGCCAGGCAGGCCGTGATGTTCGCCCGTGTCTCAGATATGTACTTACCCGCAGATCGCACCAACGAGATGCCGAACCTATGAAGTGCCGTGTGGCTCGGAGAGTAACTACATACCATTCACAGGGCTAGGCGCTTTCGGGCAGGTACTTCAATCGGTTCACTAGCAGACTCATCCACATTAAGAGTTGTGGAGCGTTTCGTCTTGCTTGTATCGATGCTTGCGGGGGGTTCATATTCTCGACTCGATGGAAGGCATTCGAGTGGCGGAAGGCTCGGGTCGGAGACAGAACGTTGCTTATCGAAGACCTGGATTAGATAGCACAAGCCGACAGATCCGGTCCGAAACTGATATGCAGGATAGCCATATAAAAGTGCATGAGCTAAGAGGTGTCTGCGTCCGGTGAGCGCATGTCATCAAGCGTAAGAGATTGTACATTTATCGCGGCTCCTCGCAGAAGCTGCAGTCGATCTCACCTATGAAAAAAAGTTTTTGAACACGGTTTTGGTGTTTCGACGCAGCCATGCTTGAGGCTGCGTGTCAAAGATGTCATCCAGCAGCCTAGATGCATGTCATATGCGGTGTATCCGGTGTGCTGATAGGCCTCCGGATACGACAACGCCGCGGGCTTCCGGCAACAAGGACATTGGTTAAACGGAGAGCTGAAGATTGGAGGGCGTGACGAGGCGCATAGAAGGGCGTCGAACTGCAGTAGACAGGTCGACAGCAGCTTGATGTGCAGTAGTAGATCGACGCTGCGCGAACGTGTGCTGAGCCGCACCACAGAACGGTCTGAAGCTCATGCAGTCTAGAGTGTAGTTGGATCAACATCGGTTGTAGAGACGAAATAGCACTGCGATACACGGAAGGGCGATGTGCCAGAATGTTTGACATACGATATGCGCAGCGGTGATGCAAGCGGGGCTGAGTGGTATAAGTGCAGACACAGATAAGGGGTACACATCCGTATCACCAGGTACGATTACCAGTGACCGAAGGACTTCAGTGTAACCAGCGGGATCTTACTTCGTTTCGCGGCGGATGATTGGATGTGCTGGCGGAGCGGCACGAAGGGCAAGCAAACGGATTGGAGGTCAGCAGGACACTGTCATAGCCATTGCGACTAGTTACTCAAAGAAGAGGTCCTGATATTTACCGAAGACCTTGCAATGGTGGCTTGTAGTGGTCAGTTGCCTTCTTTTGGCTGGGTTGAAGCGGAAGGGTGTAGTGAACTGTGCATGGGCCAACAAAGGTGGGGTCATGACGCCCCGCTCTAGCGCCATCAATCAATGATGGCTTCTGCACTGGCATCGTGAAGGTCGCTCACACTTCGACGACTTCATGGACTCAGCTCCATGGCGAACAGGCCAAAAAAAGCAAGAACCACATCAATCATTCGCTGGCGATTCGAAACACTGCAGCTGTGTTGCATATGCGACCTTATCCACAAACCACCACCATCAGCCTGCATACAACAACAGCCGCTATGAGTCCTTCAATATGCACGCGCATCGCGTATATGCACATTCTAGATGATCCCTAACTGGTCCGGTGAAAATTGAGCCTCAATACACGTAGCAAGCAAGCTATGCTGCGCGTTCACGCGAGAGGGCAGAGCTATTTGCCTGGTTTCCCCTCAGCCTGGTGGCTGAGACCGGTGAGAGCCTTGACATCCCTCTGAAGTGGGGCTTGCGAGCGCCCTTCGATACGACCAATTAACGCTTGTTTCATGTATGACCCCCGGGAAACGACTGGATGTGGGTTTTGTACTCCTAGGGGGACCACAGCTTCGCTTGCATCAACAGAGTGTTACTACTGCTCCGGGGAAATATCAAGAGCAACAATGTTGTAGTATGACAAGAAATTTCCCAATCTATATCTTTGGTCAACGTCCTCCTGTTTCTGCCTTAGACTTTCTAGTTCGCCCTGTCGTTCACTTCCCGTGTCTTCGTCCCATTGCTCTTCCCTTTTCGATCATCGGCATCAAGTCTTCAGTCACTTGAGCATCTAGCCATCGGCTATACTTCCTCCGTTGAAATTTTACCTCCTATAACCTTCATGAACCATTCAATGGCGACTCCGCAGCAGGCACAGTACCAGGGTCAAGTACCCCATCAACATCAGAATGTCAGCCAACCACGACAAGTCCCAAATGGGCAACACCAGAGCTCTGGACAACAACAGAACTTTGGACAGGCCCAGCAGAAGCCAGCTCAGCCTCAACAGCAACCTCTAAACCCATACGCCAACTACGATCCCCAATTGGCCTCCTTCATCTTAGAGAAGCCAAGGAACGCCACTTCCTGGGAGGATGCAGCACCCGAGCAGCAACATGTCGCACTCCAGGGGCTCCACAGTGAATTGCACAAGTTTCGTCGAAACCATGGTAACGTCAAGAAGGCGTTGAACGAGATCCCTTCCCCAAACTGTCGCCGGATCATCAACGAGCTCGTTGAGGACCAGAACGTTGAGCTTGCGAGGTACAACAGAACCATTCAGTATAGACTCGCAAGCGTTGTAAACAAATGGCGCTCGGTCAACCGTCGAGAAAGGCAGCTGGTGCGTGTAGACATCATTCTGGAGACTGAACCTTCTGGGTTTCAAGAGCCCATGCAAGTGAGAGCTGTGGTCGGAGGTGCGGGCAATGGACCCCAAGATGCAAACAAGAACAAGCAACCAGGAAACTCGCAAGGTCAACAGTTCCCGAACCCCTCTAACAACCCCAGCCAAAACATGCCACCGCAACAAAGACCTCCCCAACAGCAGCAACCACAACATCCTGGAGCGCAAAACTTCGGACAGCATCCTCCAACCCCGGGCCACATGAACCCAATGGCAGGTCTTGGAAACCCTCCTCCACCACCTCCGCCTCCGGGCATGTCTGCACCACCCGAGATGGGTCGTCCACCACCCCCGCCGCATGGTGGAGCGGGCCAACTCATGCCGGGCGCGCCCATGCAGCATCTTCCGCCTCCTCCTGGCCAACACCATGGCCCGCCCTATAGTCAAATGCCAATGCCTGGTGCGTTTCCGGACCAGATGCATATGCCGCCAAGTGGCATGAGGCACGTCCAAGGCTTGAATCCTGATCACCTCAGACATCAGAAGACAAGACACAGGGTTCGTCACGATGTTTCCGACTCATCGTCCGACAGTGACTCTTGGGAGTCTGAGTCGGAAGACTCTAGCTTTGTCAACATTGAACACGATCATATAGATGTTGACCGACGTGGACGAGGACGTCAGCGGCCCAGCAAGAGATCAAAGAAGACTCAGAAACATCGATCACTGAGCAGAGCTCGAGGCCTCAGTCGCAGTCGTAGCCGAGGCCGTGCGCCCAAGAACAACGTCGATCCATATGTTGCAAAGACCACCCGTCGACACCGGACTTCAGACATAATTGATGATCAACGCAATGGTAGGCATAGCCCAGAGTCCTTCGCCACGAACTCTTCTCGGTCCTCCCACAACAAGGTCCCGCCTGTTCACATCCACCTGAGCACCAACAATGTCGTCGAGGACCGAACACGTTCCGGTAATGCCTCACCAGTTGGCCTCTTCAACGAGAAGAAGAAGAAATCTGGAAAGTACTACACCTCGCATGGTATGGCTAGGGAGACCTCCTACTCGTCGTCAGAGCGTGGAAGCGGCACCGAGTCTATGAACACTACATCTGTTCACACAGCAGATGACGGTATCTTTGACACTCCTTTACGCCGCCGCCCTTCTTTCACGCACGTTCATCGTCGTCAGAAAGTCTCTTACGGAAGAAAGTCACCAAACCCGTTCAGCCAACCGCACCCCAGCCACATCTACGACGAGGATGTTGACCATCGTCGGGTACAAAAGGTTAGATACCACAAGGAGACAATAGACGACTACCCACACCCCCAAAGCCCACGCGCACACACGCACGAGCCAGAGTCATACTTCGATGACTACCCAGTTCACACTACTCGTCCAAGCCTACCAAATCGCCGTGCTACCCTTCCCAACCCACCCAACATGCATAATCCGTTTGCGCAGTCACACTTCCCACCTAAACCAGTGCGCGCCTCGTCATACCTCGCAGATAGGCACGAGCCAGGCTATAGCTACCCCCAACCACGCGCGATTGGAGATCAAGACGAACTGGATGCGCGATACGCACTCAATGACATCCATGCGGCTCTTGAGCACATTCAAGACAAGAAAGAGCGATCGGCCCGACACTCGAACATGATGGGCAGGAGAGACTCGGCCTTCCAGTATGAAGACGATGAGTGGCATGCTAGGATGCCGTTGAATGGGCGACGTGGAGGTTATGATAGGTACTAGGCGATACACATGCTCTGCTTTCTTGCTCCTCTTCTCAACACTATCAATTTGCCTATGTGCGTGTCATCCTTTCGACGATACGTTCTGGCAGATTTGCTACTTCTACTCAACTCTTCGCTTTGGGCTCAGGGATCTGTGAGGGTACATCACAGTGTCATGATTATATTTGGGGTGGGCATTTTGGATATACTATCTCAACCTATATCGCATACCCGCATTGGTTACATCTTCTCCAGCATGACAGTTTGGTACTGTGTGAACCAAGTCCACTAGCCCTGATCCAGCTAGGAAGGTATGAGTACATTTCTTAGCTTTCTTCATTCTCAGCATGAATGCTGCTATCCTTGACAACACATTTACCATACACGTGGAGTAATCGGCCAAGATATCTCCTTGCATAGAAGTGCTGTTCAACGAGAAGACCATTTCGAGCATGATGCGCTGCTTCTTTGTACTTTCCCTGCTCAAAGTGGTTGTGCGCGAGCATAAAGTATCTGGATGGGATAAGTTAGAATAACGTCAAGAGCATAATTGGGCCCGAATACTTTCGCGTATGATAGCAACTCGTCGCGTACGCCCAGTTCGTCCAGTAAAACGAAAGAATTGCGTAGAGTCTAGAGTAGCATAGACAGAGCTAAGGCGCCTCCTGAAGCATACTAGTGGAGGCGTGTCCCTCAAAGTAGATTCTCCAGCGGCTAGAGAGTCGCTTAGAGAATGTACATAAAAAGCACAGACAGTTGCTGTTATCTTCCTATAACAAAGGCTAACATGCTTACTATTCCTTGTTATTCTGCTATAGACCGAAAGTAATAAGAGGCAAGACAACAGGAACAGAATCTTAACATGTACTAGCTATTAAGTATTAGGTACGCTGTAGCTTGATGCTTCGCCCCGAAAGAGGTGTAACAAGTTTGCTACTATAAGCAACAAGGCACAGGTTTCACGCTAGCACTGGCGCGCGCTTCGCTACCAGTAGGCTGGCTGCGCTAAACACAAAGTCTGCCTTACCACCTACAATCACTCAGCGGCTACGAAAAGGCAGTTAACAGCTATCTCTACAGCTGCCTCTCATAGTCCTGCTCATTTCTAACACTGGACACTACACTTAGTATAGGTGCACTGTACTAATTTCAGTAGAGAATGCTTCCAAAATTTGTCTGTAATTTAGCGGCTACGCTATCCTACCCTCCGTGGAAAACTACATTGGATTGGGACCTCCATACAACAATGCAGTGGGAGAGGCGCATACCATTTCACCTCTACGTCCGTCGTAGCCCTGTTGTATTCTGCGGCCAGAAAAAACCCAACCTGCTCTCGCGTTTCTGTACGCTTCCAGCTGAGCTCCAGGTCCGCATACTTGCTTTCTGCTCAGCGGATACCCTCTTCCAGCTCATGCATGTGTCTTCTACCCTCCGCGTAGAAGCATCAAAGCTCTTTTGGGCAGATCCAACCCGATTTTTTCTGGTCAAAGCAGACTGGCTGCTAGATGGAGGCTACCCTGGCTACACATGCTACGACCTAGCTTTCCTAAAACATGTGCAGCAAGTCGAGATCAAGTACCTTCCTAGAAACGACGATGCTATATGTCCTCAAGAAGACGGAGCGGTCCTGGTCCGATATGATCTAATAACCACTTTCTGGAGAAGCTTCACGCAAAGATTTCCAAATGCAACAAGGGTGATAATTAACCAGAACTGGACAACACCTCCGTGTTGGCAAGACACTTACCCTGTTGCGCAGCCAGTGCGTATGTTAATCTCATCCTGCCCTCCAGGACTCGAAATTTCTGCTCTAATCCTAGAGCAAGTGCCTTTTGCCGTTAACTCTGGCGTAATGCCAGCTGCTGAGAGATGGTACCGGTCGCTTTACCAGGCTACAGCGGACGGCGGATGGGCAGGAACTCGGTTAAACAGGCTTCCTGTAACGGTACTAATGCCAACAAAGCGATTGGATGGGCCCGTTGGGGAATTTAAAGCACTTGGACATAGGTGCACAAGCGTGTTGCTTAAACGAAACGCCCTCTGGCCTCTTATAATTGAAGCGATCGATCGGCACTATTTTGACGGTACAAAAGATGATCCTTTCTTTTGCCCATTCCCTAGCTGCAGCGCACGCTTTGCAAGAGCAGGGGAATGGACAATCCATGCCATAGTCTGGCATGCGCAAGAGTGGAGAACAGGACGACAAATGGACATCTTGCCAGATAAGCTGAAGGTTGCTTTTGCAGAAAAAGCAACTACTTTAGAGAAGGAGCTGGAGCAGATAGACAAGCTATATAAGGAACTTTCAAAAGACTGGAACGAAGAAGATGGGCAAAGACAAAGAGAATTAGAGCGAGGCTGGATGACTCAGCTAGAAGTTGACGAGGCTTGGGAAACAGGAAAGAATCCAAGAGAGAGCAGGCTTTGGGCAGAGTTTCTAGAACAGATGGACTCTTATAGAGCCACTTAGTAGCAGATAGCTTAATAGCTAGACACGTAAAGTGAAAGGAGGTTAACCCTATATCAGCCTCTTCACAGCCTCGCAGTACTGTACTCGTACCTGGGGATGATCTGCTGCCATGACTGTCCTGAAGTCGGTAACCTTGATCGATATGGGTGATGTAAGAAGTTGGTGGGGGAAAGTCAGGTCAACCTTTGTATCCTATCAGCAGCGAGAGTTTGCTAGTTTGAAGGCACATACGGAATTTGGGAATGAAAAAGAACCATTGACCTACTCATTGTATGGGAAGGAACACAACGATTCGATATGTGAAAAGCAAGATGGTATATACACTACATAGACGGAATACAAGAACGAATGCGCTATGTCAGCGGATAAGGACCTATCGCAGACTTGTTATACTCATTACGCGACCTTTCGTCGCGCTGATGACACTGTAAGAACAACGCACTCAGCTGTGGAGTAAGATCTGGAGAATATAAATTCTTCTCAACCATTGAACCAGCAAATGCGGATGCCGCCGCCTTCAAGTAATCCTACTTGCCAAAGTGGAGTCGAGCGAGCTCTAGACAACTGTGTTTCGATACTGTTAGCGATATTGACATGAAAGTTCAATGCTCCAGCTTACGCGAAAGATAATTTGTCGTCCCATATACCCAGTGAAACAAGGGTTTTGATGTAGGTCTCTATGTGCATGATACTGCTAGTCTTCTGCTCCTCGGTCACTGTAGCTGTCATGGCTCCGATTGCGGCGTGACAGCTGACTGCCAGATTACGGGCAGACGTATCCATAGGTATGAACGGGGACGTACACCCAACGCAGGTACAACGAAATCCCCAATGGTTGTTCAAAGCTGCTACTCTTGTTTGATGGTGATCCATCCAATGGTTTGGCATGTAGTTCACGAAGATCTCGTCTCCTGCTGGAATGGCTCTGGTTGCTATCAGTCTGGCCTGGCCTTCTGGAAACTGGGTACGCCTTGGCCAGATCTCAAGAGCAGCGTTCGGAACACAGGAATGGTTGATACGGCTAAAGGTCTCGTACACCACGACGTGTATCCGGCGAGGGTTGTTGACACGATTGAAGTCGTACGCATTGTGTTCGAAACGACGAACAATTCGGTCCCGTGTGTTGTCATAACCTGGTTGTGGGCCCAGGGCACGAAATACTCCTTGCTGCGCTGCTTCGAGTTGGGCCACAGCTGAGTGCAATACAGAAATCGGTGCTGTGCGCTGAGCAGCAAAAAATGTGTTGGCAGTACCTGGTAGCAACCATCGGCTTTGTAAATAGCCGGTATCGCAAAAGACCAAGGCTGTTTCCGTATGTATGAGCTCGCCTCGCTCGATGGGACGGGCTGCCATCATACCGAGGCCCCCAAGCGGGCTGTTCCCGATCTGATGGTTCATTGTAAGTTCTGGTCAGGTAATGTTCGCTTCTGGCTGTGTACCGCTACAGTCTGTACATAGATGCTGCATTATATGTGCTGAGCACCGAGACAATTTCATTGTTAGCAAGCAACTTGATGTTAGACTCCATGCAAGACATGAGAGTGAAATCAAGACAAATGTTCCAGAGCAGATGAAGTGTTGATGCCTAGACAAACCATCTGGTTTGCGACACCGCAGCCACAGTGGCCACGCAAGGCCTATTGTGTTTTGTGGAACAGAGTCCAGATCTAACGATCCGCGGGGTCATTTCGTATGCCAGAGTCAGTTTTGTGATAGCGGTCTCAGGCTCCGCGGTGGTGCTACAGGCTCAGAAAAAGAAGCACGTCATGCACGCGTCCTCACATCCACGGATCGCTTGCCTGCCCGCTTGTACCTGCCAAGCCATCAGGGGCGCCATGTGGGGTATCTCCACTCATGCGCGCCTCCAACGCTCACTAGCATCCATTCACAAAGCCATCCATCGACTTCACCTAAAAAAAGCAAGCCCCCATCGCAAGCATCAGCTGCTCGTTTCCTACCCTCTAGCTCACCAAAATCCAATCCATAGATTCACCGCGCCGTCTCGCATCGCACAGAGGCGGCAATAGGACTAGGCGCCACTAACTTTCGGGCTCGCAGCCATGTAGACACGAGAACACGAGCCCCCATCCGAAACACGTCTAGCCCCACGGAGATGACCATGCCTTCTGGGCACGCTGACTGGGCGGCCGTCATTGGGCGGGTTGCGGGAGAGTATTGATATGCTTGTTCTTTACGAGATCCTTTCTCTTTAGGGGCAGAGGGCCAGAACAGGCTGACGGGGCAGGGTAAGTGAATGGGGATTAAAAGTCCTTGTGAACCAGTTTTCTGTCCTACGTGATGCGCGCGCGTGCTGGGCTTCACTTTCTATCGCGTTTGTAGTCGTCGGTCGATCCTTACTTTGACTCTTTCGCTCTTTCCTAATACATTTTACTATCTTCGTCATTACACGTTCGAGGTTCCGCAAGCATTACTGTTGAGTTTCACGACTGCCGACTGCCGTTACTAGTGCATTACAACGCGACAAATTGGGTAGCAAGAAAGAAAGTATGAAGGTGGTCGTTGCCTTGTTTGGCCTGGTAGTCGCCGCGCTTGCGCAAGACGCCTCAACCTCAAGCTGTAAGTTTGGTCGAGGGCAATAGTTTTGCATGTAGTATGCCTGGAATCTCAACTCTAATCAAGCATCCGATGTAGATACCGGCCCAATGTTCGACCCGGACACCGCGCCTTTCTTTGGCCCTAGCACGATTGTCTATCCCTCCGTCACCGAGTCCGCTCCGGTACTTTCAAACTTACCGACTCTCACACCCTCCGGCAGCTCAGCTACGATCTCCCTGTCTAGCAGCGCTATGGCCAACTCCACGCTCTCGACTTCAACGCTGTCGCGCAACTCTACAACATCGCATACCTCGACGCATTCGTCGACACACTCGTTCACATCGGTCAGGACTTCGCGCACGGCGACTCCTACAGCGGACGAGACTTCGCCAAGTGCGTCGGTTCCGGCCGAGACGGGTGCGGGTGTCGCGAATTACCCAGAGGCATTTGGAGCTATTGTAGGAGGACTTTTAGCTGGATTAGCGATGCTGTAGCAGGTTTTAATATCTTCATAGTAGAGACCAGGCAAATGGAAAACAAACACGGTATGCCATGGTATTTAGTTGCGCAGAGGTCCAGTGAGGTTTCAAGACCAACATAATAGGGTATATTGTGATGTGCTCGTGGGTTGACTCGAGCTTTCCGTCAAAGTCATCTAGCATACTTTTCCCTGGTCAAACCGAACGCCTAAGGAACGCCGTCATAATGCAAGTGAACTACGCTGATCTCGCTTGTTCTTACTCCTCCATAGCACCAACCTCTGTCACCTGCTCAGTCGCCTTGGTGTAGTAGGCCTTGAGATCGATCTTGAAGTCTGCCATGGCCACGCCGAACATCTTCAGCAGCGCTGTCTGATGGCTGTTCATAACCTTGCCCTCCTCCGCGATGGTGTACGGCACATCCAAGATAATTTTGCCCTTGTCGAGCCTCGTTGGCATGCCCCATTTCCTGATGGTAGTCTCCATGCTGTGCGGCAGCGGCACATCCTCCTCCTCGGGAATCTCTCCGCCTCTTGAGTGGACTACACCAGCGGGTACTGTGAAGGTCTGTGTAGCGACAACACCGGCGCGCGCAAAGTCGGTTTGCGAGTAGTTGGCAAAGTACTCAATGACCTCGCTGGGCTCGCGGTTGGTAAAAAAGAGTCCGACATTGCCGTTGAGGTGCTTGGTGAGCTCAGAGAGGTTCGAGAGGTGCTCTTCTGCTGGGGTTTGGCCAAGCGCTTTCGCCATGACTTTGGTCTTTCCGAAGAAGAATCTGCGCCTTCGTTAGCTGTGCGCGCATTGGGTGAAATCGCTCCCGTAGACATACCGGCTGTCGGCGAACTCCTGACGGACTTCCTTCAGGTACGAGTTGCGCATGTTCTCTACAGCGAAGACAAAGATGTGCTCAAAGTTATCCGCCGCTTCCTGGACATTGGCAAAGAGCTTCAAAGATAGCTCCTTGCCCTTCTTGTCCGTCTTGGTAAGATGTACGACCTTCTGGCGCTTAGATTTAGGCATGGTGGCGGTATTTCGGGATTGTTGTGGTTGGTGGTTGCGCTCAGGAAAAAGTTCGAAGTTGCGGTCGCGACTTCCAAAAAATTGAGCGGGGATTTTGGCGAACCCCCGATTGGTGCAACCGCGGCTGCTCCGCTGTGGATCCAGATGTCGCTCTTACAATCCCAAATGCCTAAGCACTCAACCTCACCCCAGTCCGCTCGAGATGATCAATCGATAACATAGCGATGTTGGATTTCATGGATAGCGTGCAGCATGCATTCTACGAGGCATCGGGCTGGAACGTCGACAATTCCTATGGCGCACTGAACGCGTCGGCACGAGGTACGTCACACTGGATGTCGCGTTGTGGATTGGATACTGACTTGAGGTGACAGCATTGCTCGACTTTGACATACCCCGTGGGCTGCGCATGCAAATCTCCTCTCTCGCCGCCCCCAATTTCGCAACATCGTACACCCTAGGCAGTGTGGGGGTAGTCGACGGCTCAGTATCCTACCTGTACTCGTCGCTGCCACTACGGAAGGACTTTAGGACGTCCCACATCGATCTCCATAACGTGATACGAGGCTACAAGCATGTGCAAGAGTTGCGGAGACCAGACGAGAAGTGGTCGTGGGAGGTTTGGCATGCAGGCCGACGGATAGACCGCAAGAGTGAGCAGGATGACACTGCCTTCCCGTACCCCCGCTGAGTCGAGACAGACACCCTGTTGTATGGACGCATATTCCTACCACAGCAGAGGCTCGAAGCCCTGTACCTCCGCCGCCTCACCCCTACACGACAGCTGAGGATCGCCGCCGTGAGCGATTCCAATCTCAACAACGGCGGCACGATCCTGACGCTACTGCAAAATGACTTTGGCAAATACAGCACGGAATATATGTACAGCACAGACTCGGCGTTGATGGGCGTCCGGGGTCTTTACAACTTTGGTCCAGGCCCCAGAGTTGCGCCCGCAGAACCCGTCGCTGCAGAGCAGGTGGACCCTGTGCATGGTCGCTTCAGCGCAGGCGCAGAGCTGTACTATGGCATACTCAACAAGAGCGGGGGAATCAGCACAGGGGTGAGGTTCGCTACCCTACCCAACCATACGGGCTTCCCGTATACCATGACGCTCACGCTCAACCCGTTGATGGGAAATCTTTCTTCCACGTATGCTGTCAAGGCTGGCTCCAACTTGGCCCTGTCTTCCCGCTTCGACTTCAACTTCTACTCCTATGAAAGTGAGCTGCAGCTCGGGTGTGAACTCTGGCGTCTACGCAGCACGACCGACGTAGATTGGGCGGTCAAGAAGTTGCGTCCAGACTGGAAACGCCCAACAACTTCCGCAGACGACGATGTATCCGGCGTGCTCAAGGCTAGAGTTGATCAGGATTGGCATATCGGAGTATTGTGGGAGGGCAGAATCAAGGAGCTGCTATTCACTCTTGGTGCGAGTCTGGACCTGAAGAAGAGAGAGCAGATGGTCCGTTCTGTGGGTGTTGAGCTGCAGTACTCTTCATGAACGATAACACGCACAGACGGCAATATCCCGATCGGTAGAAGGATAAAGTATACCGTTTGCGAAGGAAGGATGCACATCGGATCGACTGCCGAACTGACTCAACCGACCCAGCCCAGGGTCGTCGACCACTGTACTGTTCGTCAGCGGTTGTTCTAGAAACGCGTCTCCCGCACATGGTCAGGGCATCAAGAAATGTTTCTAGAAGACGATGGCGTCAAACAGTGGGACGCAAACGAGGGCCGTGAGAGCCTTACAGTATCCATGCGAGGGCGACCATGTGTTTTCTGCACACGACATATATTGCAGGCTAGGACTCGAGTAAGTAGCGAAGTGTGCATGATGGCGTAGTCTGGTCCCGAGCGGTGTAACGCTGAAACAAAGTATGGGGATGAACGCTGCTCGTCACACTGCTTCGGTGCTGTTTGGACTTGTTTTCAATGCAGTAGCACGATTCGCAACATTCTGTTACACTTGACATTCTTGAAGGCGAACGGTGGTTGAGCACGCAGAGACGGATGATGGACTTCCGCAAGTTGTGGGTGCAAGTGGTCTGCAGATCCGGTCGAGGCCGCGCTCGGCGCGGGCCATGATGTTGTTGGTGGGAGTCAGTTTCCGGGTTGGTGGTTGTTGTCACTCGCTTGCCGACGCGTCCACCATTCACACCGCCGTGCCTGGCGTAAGCCTTGCAATTAATGGTGCAGGGAAGCGATCGGTACTATAGATTGACAGCTGTAGGGCGACAAGACGGGCGACGAGCTAAGCTGAGTCGGCACTCTCAAGATCAACGAACTATTGCGGCTTGCCAAATGTGAACAATCTCGATCCCGTGGCTTTTTGACCGAGCGACGAGCGTGTCAGGATGGGTGCGATTAGACGGCACGGGCGCCGATGCTCGTCAGGATCTTTTCTCATGCTCGGCTTACCCGAGCGATCCGCACGAGGCTCGCAATCAAGTCTTCACGATACCGGAATGGGTCCTCTGCCGCAGAGTGTCAGCACCAAGAATGCGGGCGCGTACGGCGATGCAGGCCAGGTGCGACAGACACTGACGCGTGCCAGGAATACCTTGAACGCCCTGCCTGTGCGCTTTCACGCTCACGCTCACAGTCACGCTCTGGCTCACAATCACGCTCTGGTGTGCCTTGCCCGATGGTTGCCGTAGTGAGCGCTCGAAGACGCAGGGCTCCTCAAACACGACAACCGTAGCGCCTCATGCTCGCGCGTCGTTTGGCCTGTCAGAACACGCTAAAGCGGACCATGAGGATGACAGCTTCGCGGCCTTTTTTTTTTGATAAACGAGCACCATTCATGCGTGCTGTTCTGACAGGTATCGCGATGCGAGTTTGTTGTCGCGGCCAGCCTCGCGGCAAGGATTGCCCTATAGGCGGCGGCCTCCTGAGTCTTGGAACAGAGCCTGTCGGTCGACCCTTGCTGTCACGTCTCTAGTGGCGCGACTCCGAGGTACCTCGCAGTAGTCCCCCTGATCGGAGCTATTGCGGGCAGCGCGTGCAGGCGGGCAGAGAGCACGCCGCACGCGCACCGACGGATGCTGTGGCTGTTGTGTCGTGGTGTAGAGCGGAGGAACATCCGGTCAGAGTGTTGCGACGAGCATGGTTTGCTTCAGAACATAAGCGTTTTGGTGCGTCACCACTGGTCTCGCGCCTCCAGGGCGGGCGTCGAGCGGTGGTGCCGTTGGGCTAAAACCGTCTCTCTGGCCAGCTAGCGCCCTGCCCAGCCTAAGCTAGCCGGCGCGCACCTTCCCCCCGGCTTCAATGCCCCTTCCCTTAATCTCCCCTTTCCCAACCACGGTCGCTCATTTACATCTAAGGCCCTGCTCCTCTATCCGGATTCCTATCGTCACCTTTGCTGTCGGTGTGGTACCTACATCTTTCTCTTTCTCTGTCGACTTCTGCGAAGTGCCGCCACTCCTTTCGGCCTTTGCCCACGTTCCTTTCTTCACAACCCTCCTTTAGGCTTTGTCTGTCCGCTCCTTAGCACCTCTTCCTTCACTCTTGTCGACTTGGACTCGCTTTCGGACGATCCATCTGCTCCCCGGCCAGCAGCTTCCTTCACCCTTGACCCTTCTCACACGCGCCTGGACGGTGTCTCGAGCTTCTCACACGCGGATTCCTTCTCCCGTGACATTGAACTCTTACCAGCTTCGCATAGCTCCACTATCTTCACCCACCTCCATTGCTTGGACCATTACTTCACGACACTTTACGAACCAAGATAGACAGAGGTGTCAGCTCGATTGCTCCCTCTATATCTCCGACCCCGCTTCGAATCGAGTCCAACTCTCGCGCTCCGATCACCCCTACCACCCAATATGCAGTCAAACGACGACGCAATGGTCTCGCCCACGCCATCTCCACCGGCGTCATCCTCCACCCCGACACAGGGCTCTGCCCCACGCCGACCCCCGCGCAAGAGCACCCTCACCCAGCAGCAGCGCAACCAGAAGAGACAGAGGGCTACTCAAGACCAACTGGTGACACTCGAAGTTGAGTTCAATAAGAACCCCACGCCCACTGCTGCTACCCGCGAAAGAATTGCCTCGGAAATCAACATGACCGAGCGCTCAGTCCAGATCTGGTTCCAGAATAGGTAGGAAAAACGAGCAGTGTGATGCTTGTGCGCAGTACTGACAATCGCGTAGACGTGCCAAGATCAAGAACATTGCCAAGAAGAGCATCGAGAACGGTGATGACTGCAATGATATTCCAGAGTCCATGCGACGATACCTTGCCCTCCAAGCCATGGAGTCAGGCAAGTCAATCGGCACTAGTTTCCTGGGACGCGCAGGCGGTATGCCATACGGAAGTGGCATGCTCCTCAACACCGACGCCAACAACTCCAAGGTTGTCATCCACCACTTTGCTTGCCGCTCCCTCAGCATCGGGAACTGGAGACGAGTTGGACAAAGCGCCATGGACCTGGTGGTATTCTACTCACCCGAGAAGTGCTGCATCACCTACTACATCAACAACGACTCTGCGGGATACAAGATTGAGTACCCATTCTCATACATCAAAAACATTTCACTCGAGAACGGCGACATGACCGCAATCGCCGAAGGCGCTTCACAACGTCCCGGCGGTTTGATTGTCGAACTCAACCGCCCGCCGAACTTCTTCATGGACTCCTCCGGCTCCGGAGGATTTTTCCAATGCGGCGACTTTACCGAGGACCAGCAAGCATCAAACATTATGTTGCACCACTTGGGTGGTCACCCGAAGGTGTTGAGCGGTCAGTTGGCGAAACTTGTCTCACTGGAGTCGTTTCAGAACCGACACAACATGTTCGACCCAAACACATTCGCCGTCTCGGCACCGGTCTCGCCCATCAACCACCGGCCCGCGTCCCAACCAAACCACCTCCAGCACCCGCATCACATGGGCATGTTTCAGGAGACGCATCTTGCACCTCAACCCTTCCAACCGCGTGGTCACAAGCGCCAGCGAAGTCGTTCAGTGCCTGTTGCGATGGACTTCTCTATGCTTCGCAACCCGATGCCATCTTTCTTGATCCAACAAGAGCCGTCGCCGTATGTTCCTAACCCTGAGATCTTTGCGCCGACGCCCCAGAGTGCAGGCCCCATTGGTCCTCACCTGAGCATCGACACTTCTGCAGGGTACGGCATGGACTACCGACAGTACCCCATGTCCGCCACTACCGCCAACTCGCCTTCGGAGTACGGCACGCCTTCCTTTTTCACATCGGGTCCGTCAAATGACAACATCCCGGCATCCAACTATGGCCAGTACAACATCCCCCCCTATGTACATACACCAATGGGCCCGCCACCTTCTGCATCTCACCACTCGCCTATGCCGGCGATGAACCACCCTGACCCTATCATCGCTAACCAGTCACCACCACTGGGATCTTTCGGTCGTGACAACCACAACGATGTGTACCCAATGTCGCATGACAACGGCATGTCCGACGAGGCGCTACAGATGACAGACATGTACGCCAAGCAGAATCTCAACATGCCGTTTCGGTCACCGTTGATGGACGACAACGTCGACGACTTGGACATGCAGAACCTGGTGTCATTCGGCTCGTTAGACCCTTCAAGCATGTCACCGGAGCATCACCAGATGCAATGAGCAGCTCGCATACTACCGTCTGTTTGTCAATTATTCTTTTGCGTGCTCTTATACCCGGTCGCGGTTGCTTTCTTACGAGGAAGCTTGGTGCGTACGCCCTGCCGCTTGGAACAGTGGCAGGGCGGTTGCAACTCTTGCTCTCCATCATCGCTCATACTTAATGTGGTCGTCGTCTCTCACATATTGGTCTCAAATCCTTGGAACTACAAAGCCATGGGGTTTTCCCGTCGCTTGTAGGAAGCCACCCTTCTACTACTTTCCATCACTACTCTTCGTAACGCAGGTTGAACGACCACCATACAGGGACTGGTTATTGAACACGGCGTTGCTCAGGATTGGGTAGGCTTGGAACTATACAGAGAAATGGCGGACTGGTGGAACCTGCGCTGGTGTTGGCAGACGTCAGCAGCATATGCTGGTCGTCTTTTTTCTTTTTGGATTGTTTTTTCATTGTCTATCATCTCTTCTTTTTCTGTTGCGAGCTAGCCATTGTTTCATATGTTGCGTGCATCTCGGAATTTTTCCTTGTCGGGCTCGACTGGCAGATGGAGGGATTGCCATTTTAAGGAGATCTTGAGCTGCGGGGGTTGTTGTGGATTACAGAGCCGCTGCGCGTGCTTGAGTATGTAGCTTCCAAAGGGGTCTCCGGTAAACAGCTGTTCTTCGAGATCAGTAAACAAATACATTACATTATTTGAACCGACCTGGGATGGTGCCAGTAATGTGCTATGCGATGTTGTGTAGAGCTGTCAGGCAGCGGGGAAGTGCCATGTTATAGCAGAGTGAAATTACGATGGACAGGTTGTCTCGTATCCCCGGTTGCGAGATGAAAGTCCATCGTAATTTTACAGCGAATCCTCGCACTAGGAAGGGCTACACAGCCCATTTGACAGCGCATTAATGAGCGTGGTCTCGGGCCAGCCCGTTGAACCTCCACAGGATGATTACAAAATCGGGTGGGCCAATCATCTGCTGTAAGGCTGTATCATGTTATTTCATGCTACACATGCGTTTTGTAAGGAGTGTAATTGTCGCGTGGTGACTGCTGCGCAACAGCGGCACGACGTCTTCAAATATGTGGCCGCATGTGCTTGTATGCTAGTCGAAGTTGGAGCCGAAGCCGGAAAAGGAAATAGCACTGCAATAAGATCGTCGACTATGCGTGGTGGTGTGAGTCCCGCGACGCTTACAGCATGCCAAGCGGGTGGGCGAGCACGTCGTGGCTGACAGCAGAAAGCAAACAGCGATGCGTGGATGACAGAGCATGCGGTGATTATGTCAGGCTTGTCAGACCGAACGTTGCTCAAGAACTGGGTCAAGAAATCTGTTGTAGTCGATGACGTGCGGCGAGTCTCATTGGCATCGCAGGCGCGCAGGCTCATCGAAGACAAGCTCTGGGCCCTGGCGAGAATGGCCCGAGTTGCAAGGCTCTTCAGGCTCGGACGAGGTACGGGTCTAGTCTGGCAAGGCTTGCGATGTCCGGCAGGCGAGGAGGGCGATTTGAGGGCGAAGTGGCAGCGATCGGCATCGAGTTCCCCTGACGTTGTGCCCCAAGCGGCGTGGTGCCGAACGGGACAATGGGGCTGCTCATTTCACGTTTCGTTGGGCCAACCAGCAGGCCACTGCGTGTCGACTGCACCACCCCTTGCCCTCGACGCTGATAAGTGAACCGCCAGCTGCACGCGACCCACGGCTTTTCTTCTCTCGCACCACACCCACATCTTGTCGCTCATTACTTGCCTGTTGGTGTTGATCGTCCCAGGACTTTCACGGCATCTCTACGTCACGACCGGCGGCGCAGAAGCTTGGTGGTTCGTAGCAAACGGCCGCGCCACTCAGGAACACGAAAAGCGTTGCGACAGCCCATCCACGTACCGGTACATCAGCCTGACGTGCAGCTTCAAGCCTCTGTTCACTGCACCGCTCGCACCACGTAGGTCCAATTCCTCCAAGCGTCCGCGGCCTCCCGCTGCGCCTGCCCAATCCCATCCTTCAATTTCCTTCCCAGCTTTCGTCCATCTCCTGCACGCTATCCGGTACTGCCGCTCCCCGGCTTTGTCCATGCTCCGGGTGCATGAGCGCGTCAGTAGTACTAAGACTCCCTCCCTCCCACCCACCGCACTCCCAGCTCTCGCTCGCCGACATCCTCACGCAGCGCCGCCAATTCTTCCTCGAGTCGCCTGCTGATCCCTTTCCCGTCTAGCTCCTCCCACGACCTCCTGCATTCTTCACCGCCAGCTCCGACTTGGGACGATACTCGAGCCTACACCTCCCTCCGTCTGTCCTGCCTACTCTAATACCGCCGTCCGAGAGCAATTGCTGCAATGCCTGTTCGAAGCATCAACCCGTTCGCATCCACCGCCCCTACTCCCCCCCTCGATCCCTCCACCGAGAAGCGCGAGTCAGCGCGTCGACAATCCTTCGCAAAAGGCAACAAGTTCACCTCCCTCTTCGGTGGCTCTCCCAAATCACGGACCGACGCCGCTCTCCTGCGTGAGGCATTCGTCGCACAGCAACAGGCGCTGCTCAACAACCCCTCGCCCTCGCAAATCTCGCTCCCGACCATCAATCTGACTACCGCGACCGGTGAGAAGATGCCCACCGAGCCCAAGACACTCTTCCAGCCGCCTTCACCAGAGGAGCAGCGCCGCCTCGCACGAGCACACGCACAATTCGGTCCCCTTGGCTCCCAGAAGCACCGCTACCTCAGCAAATTCGAGGGCGAGTTCGGCGACCCCATCGAGGACGAGCCGCCATATTATTTCCTTTTCACCACATACATCAGCTACTTAATCCTAATAGTATTCGGACATGTTCGCGACTTCTTCGGCAAGCGCTTCAGGAAACAACACTACAGCCATCTGCAGGAGAAGGACGGATATGCGCCCCTCAACAGCGACTTTGACAACTTCTACACGAGGCGGCTGAAGATGCGCATCAACGACTGCTTCTCGCGACCGACAACCGGTGTGCCTGGACGCTTCATCACCGTGCTTGACCGCAAGTCAGACGACGGCAACAACACCTTCAAGATGCTCGGTACCACCACAGAAACCCTCAACATGAGCTCCTACAACTACCTCGGATTCGCTCAATCAGAAGGCCCCTGCGCAGACGCCGCCGAAGCTACCATCAGGAAATACGGAATCTCAATGGCCAGTCCCCGATCAGACAGCGGTACTTCGGACCTCACCGTCGAGGTTGAGGATCTCATTGCCAAGTTCGTCGGCAAGCCAGCTTCAATGGTCTTCTCTATGGGTTTCGTTACGAACGCTACCACTTTCCCTACCATTGTTGGAAAGGGCTGCCTCATGATCTCTGACGAACTCAACCACTCTTCCATCCGATTCGGCGCTCGTCTCTCCGGTGCCATGGTCACAATGTTCAAGCACAACGACATGCGCGATCTCGAGCGCAAGCTCCGTGAAGCCATCTCGCAAGGTCAGCCCCGAACCCACCGCCCATGGAAGAAGATCTTGGTCGCCGTTGAGGGTCTCTACTCCATGGAGGGCACCATGTGCAACCTCCCCGGTATCATCAGCCTGAAGCACAAGTACAAGTTCAACCTTTTCGTCGACGAAGCCCACTCCGTCGGTGGTGTCGGTCCTCGCGGACGCGGTGTATGCGACTACTTCGGCATCGACCCCTCGGAAGTTGACATCCTTATGGGCACATTGACGAAATCATTCGGTGCGAACGGTGGTTACATCGCCGCTGAGAAGCCCATCATCGACAAGCTCCGCACCTCCAACGCCGCCATGCTCTTCGCCGAGTCACCTGCACCACCTGTCCTCATGCAAATCTCCTCCGCCCTCCGTATTATCGACGGTTCCATCGTCCCCGGCCAAGGTGAAGAGCGTCTCCAGCGTCTCTGCTTCAACTCGCGCTACCTCCGCCTCGGTCTCAAGCGTCTCGGCTTCATCGTCTACGGCCACGACGACTCCCCTATCATCCCCGTCATGTTGTACAACCCCGCTAAGATGCCCGCCTTTTCCCACGAGATGCTCAAGCGCAAAATCTCCGTCGTCGTCGTCGGTTACCCAGCCACACCCCTCGTCTCATCACGTGCCCGCTTCTGCGTCAGCGCTGCGCATACCAAAGACGATCTCGACCGTATGCTCACGGCTTGCGACCAGGTTGGCGAGCTTCTCCAGCTCAAGTTCAGCAGTGGTGTAGCTGGGGGTGCGGAGCCTGAGGAGCTGCTCGAGATGAGCAAGGCCGCGGATGACAACAAGGAGACGATGCCCAAGCCCCCAAGGTGGAGGATAGAGGATGTGCTCAAGAGGACTGTTGATGATGTACAAGGGACGCTGCGGTAAAAAGAAGTATTATACGTATCTTATATATGTCCTACGCAGCATCTTCTTTTCATCAACGGTCTTGTCACTTGACCGTCATCTTACTGGTTTCACGACGTTACTTAGCACTTTTGGAGCATATCGGCGCGTTTGCTTGTACCATAATTTTCTCGATTCAATACCCTCGCTGTTGGCTTTTTTACACTACTAAACTTTTTCTATGTCCACATGGCATTGCACTTTTCTGAAGACATGATGATGATGTTGTTGAATTTCCGACTTGGGATGATTACCTGTGTGTTTGCGTTAATGTTTTACTGACGTTTACTTGCATGTGGTTTGAGAGCTGACATATATTGAGGGTAGTCGTAATATTATGATGAAACAACTAATAATGGTAGAGCGTAGAGCGTAGAGATGTACATAGATAAGAGATCTATAGATACATAGTGTACAGTGAAGGGCGATAAAGGATATGGCGATATAGACAATAGTAAACGAACATGAACCTAGAATCTTCTTATCCATTTTCTCTCTTTCTCTTGACGTTACCCTCTGGAATCTTTTAACACGAACATGTTCTCTTTGTATTACTAAGTTTTGAAAGATGTAACCAGACTGCATGCTGTGCTTCTTATTCGTTCTTCTATTACATTCGACTAAATCAAAACAAAATGATACGTGAGGGGAGAGGGGAGAGGGGAGAGAAACGAGAAGCAAGTGTTATTCGGAATATGCAGAAGAACGAAGTGAATGTGATTAGGTAGTAGAACATGATGCATGATTTTTGAGACAACAGGTTGTAAAATTTTATTGTAATCTACTTCGCTGTAATAGTAGGAGGAGAAGTACATCTAACAGCCAAAAGGGATCTAGAATATCAAGCGGTCAAATCCCAATTATTTGAGATGATGTGCCAGTTAATCGAAGCGTAAATATGATCTGAGCTGAGTGCAATGATTTAGAGATGAAAAATGGCGAAAATGCGTGAGGGGAAGATTCTCAAAGACCAGCTTGCTCTAGACAGTAGTCACACTCAAACATGACTGCATCACTCTCAGAGTTCAAACGAAGATTTCTGGTATCATAACTGCAATTCAACAATCAAACTATATACAACTTCAAAGTTCTCATAAAACCCCTCATAAACATTCATACCACTCATCCAATCCATCATCCATCGCTAGGCAAAAGCAAACTCACATCCAAGCGTTTAACCGCGGGCAAGAGTAAGACCGTAAGCAGACAGAATCTCGTTGACAGGCTGGAAGTAAGTGACACCTCCGCTGGAGCAGTCACCAGAGCCACCGGAAGTGACACCCTGGGCCTGAGAACCGCTGTACCAGGAACCGCCAGAGTCACCGGGCTCGGCGCAGACGTTAGTCTGAGTAAGGCCAGTGACACGGCCCTCAGCGTAGGAGACGGTGGCGCCGAGAGCACGGATGGTGCCGCAGAAGACACCGGTGGTGGAACCGGAGCGGCAGACGCTGGCACCGGTGGCGGAGGCGGTGCTGCCGGAGACGGGGAGGGTGCTGCCGGCGTAGTTGTTGATGCGGCCCTGGTACGTGTTGCCAGAGGTGCCGCGGATGTAGGAGTAGTCGTTGCCGGGGAAGCTGGAGCCAGCAAAGGTACCGATGGTGGCACCGGCGCTGGTGGTGGCAGTGTTGCCAGTGGTACCGCAGTGGCCGGCGGAGACGAATCCACCGGTGACGGAGAAACCGACGGAGCAGCGGCCGGCACGGTTGATGTAGTAGGCGTCACCACCACGGACGGTAGCAAGGACGGTGGGCATAGCGGCAACGGTCTTGACCTCGTACTCGGAGTCGGTGAGACCAACCTTCTTGGCGAGGTCGGCAGCGGAGGCGGTGCTGTCGGCGAGAGCCTCAAGGACGAGCTTGTTGGAGGCAACGTCGACGTAGTAGGCGGCGATGCCAGACTCGGAGCGCTTGGCGGACTCGAGGTCCATGTTGTCAAGAGCAGCCTTGGCCTCCTCGAGCTTGGAGAGAGGGACAGAGACGAGGAGGGGCTTAGCACCGGCGGCCTCGACCTCGGAGGCGGAGGCCTCGTCGGTGACGGCAACGGTGAGGTCACCGTCAACGAGGTAGGCACCACCGAAGGAGGCACCGGTGGCGGTGCGGAGCTGCTCGATGACATCGGTGGCCTTGAGCTCGCGGGCAACACGAGCGTGGGCCTGCTCGGCATCAAGTCCAAGGTCGCGCTTCATGGCAGCGAGGATGTCGGGGTGCAGGCTGTTGGCAGCAGCGGTAGGGGCACCGTAGACGATGGGCAGGAAGACTGCCACGGCAGCGAGGAAGTTGGTGAGAACCATGGTGAAGATACCGAACGTTGATGTTGTAGTTGCGAGAGCGAAGGTAGTAGAGTGAGTGACACTGATGAGAGTGATGATTTGAAAAGAACGGGAATACCCTCCTATACTTATACTTCCTTTCCCTCTGGCGTCGTAACTTGCACCATGTCCTCGTCCATTGCTGTGCAGGATAGAGCCCTAGCTCGCATAGTCGGCTACGAACTGCCTCCTTCCTCATCTGCTACGTGGTGTGCTTCCACGTGCTTGCAGTATCAGAAAGGTAGTCTACAAAAGGCACCTCGCAAGAGCTGTAAATTGGATCGACCGCTAACCACAATATCTCCTTCCTCTTCCGCTGCAAGACATGTTTACCCCGGGGGACTACGTTTCAAGAGTATCGGAAAGGTAAACCCCATAGGGCACTTCACAAGACATTGCCCCCACGGTGTTACACCCAAAAAGGCACTTGACAAGACATTCGCCCCTCGAAGCCATCGAGCTATCGATGTAGCAGCTCTTAACACGAAAGTTAACGGTCTGCAAGCACCCCTACGCTATCCAGGTACGCGAATCCGTTCAGGAAGGAGGTTGAGATACGACAGAGATCCGGTAGGGTTAGATAAGCGAGTTGGTCGGATAATGTGCCAGCCTTAGGGAATAACCCCGCACGGGCATAACCGTTCATGCAGAAGCCAGACACACCTCTTTACCATACCTTCCTGATTCATCATTTGTCCCGCTGCCAAGAGCCAAGACCTTTATCTTCTAATATCGAGGGGCGCTTAGCAGATAGGAGCTTTTGCGATGGCTCTCGTTATTCGCCGACTTTCCTGTAGCGTCGGTAGTTTGGCGTTCTGCCTTCTTGGCGAGCTCGGGAATCGCAAGGGCATAGTCCACCTATTCTGGTGTTTAGTAGTAGTCCAGGTGAATGGCCAGTAGATATGCGTCCTAATCGTGGTGATCGTCACTGGCAGCTCCCCGGGGTTGAACTTGTGAGCGTAGCGACAGTGTCTAGACTCGTAGAAAATCCCTGTGAGTCAGGGAACTTTGCCGGTTCGTCAATGATCAGGAAGGGTCCAGCTGCTTCTAAGCGATCAATTCTCGTGGTCTTTACCATTGGTGAATACGCGGTGGAAGAAGTTTAGTTAGCTCCTGCGCCGCCCGTCGGATACTAATCGACCTAGAATCCTGCTGAAGTAGGACCACAACTTCCCGCACACATGTGCTGGCGCTGTTCGGTCATACTGTATGGACTTTGTTTTTCCGTGTTCCTGTATCCGCAGCAGTAGCGAAGGATCAGAAGGGAGGGTCGCTCCGAGCGGGTCCTACACACTCCTGCTGCCGGTACTCGTATTAGAGTACAAGCCTCCAATCATCGCGAGGCCTTGGCAAGTATCCGTCAATGCGACCTCGGAAGACTAGATACATGAGGGATAGCATACACATTGCCACAACCGCTCGTAGCGTCCTCATGCCCAGCCGTTTGTCGTGCCTGAATCAAGGACGGCTGGTACCTGGCTGCAAGCGTAGTGGCTGCAGGCGTGACCCCGTATTGCGCCATCGTTCTACAAGCCGAGGTGAATTTGCTGTGCACGCGGGTACGATGAAATCATCGGCGCATGCACCATGTTCGAAGTTGAGTCGAGTGGCAAGATATTATGCTGCTGTATCCGCATTTGTGAAGTGGCTGATGAGACGTGATGTGTGAGTACCTGCGAGTGCAGAGGTGATGGACGGAGGGGCAGACGTGGCCGGTGCCAGCGAACATCATTTCCACTAGCGCAACGCTAAAATGCGCGGCGTTCGAGACGGGAAGGAGCTATACATCGATGTCATGCGGACATGAGACAGACGGGTTCTGAGTGATATCACATAGGTACACTGCACCCAGCCATTCTATAATATATGATTCATGCTCAGGACGCCACCCTAAAGACATCGTAAGTCCCTACAACGAGCAGGCAAACTTGTCCCAAACCGCCGCTTTCCTTCTGTCGTCGGTCGCCAAATCCCCACACTTTGACGCAGAGCCTTTGCAGAACAGATCTGAGGTGAACGGATAAGTAGAGTACCAGCACGAGCAGATCCTCTCCAGTTTTTCCGTCTCGGTGATGTACCCTCGATGGATGTTGCTATACGCCAGTAGCTTGTGTCGTTGTAATTCGCACACTGGAGATCATCGAGGTGGGTGTAATTTGTGAGCCAGGGAAGATTATTCTCTCGGTCATCCGGGGTGGTATAGACGCCGTAGAGCCGATCGTTGAGTTTGAGGACGCCACCACGTCTTTTGGTGGCATCGGCGCCGCACTGGGTTAGTCAGTAGCTGGACTACAATTTTCATAAGATTGCAATGACGTCTTACGTTGTGTATGATATCATTGTAAGTCAAGCGACAGTGGTCGACTTTGGCATCCAGTGAAGCTCCTTCAAAGAAATACCTAATACTTCGAGCTTGTATAAACAATGCGGGATCAGCGACCGCAAAGAATCCGAGATGCGATCCGGCGTTTGTTTCCTGGAGTTTGTAAACCCTGCTTGCGTTACGGAAGTCCGAGGTATCTCGCACAGATGGTGGAATCGGGGTTGTTTCGTCTCAAGATTTGATGATGTCTTCACAGAACTCTTGGGCAAAGCCGACTGCCTCATCTCCATCGAATTCTTTGGCATTGGAGTACTGGGTCTGGTCTTCACCGAAGCAGGTACGGTTGTATGTTGCATCCTTATTAAGTAGTTGGTCACTGTGGGCTTCTACGAAGTCGTTGATCCATGAGGCTTCTTTCTCCTTCGCAGAGTTGTTCGGTACGTCTTTTAGGAATGGGGCATTTGTGATGACAGCCTTTCGTTCTGGATCAAGCTTAATCTCGATATCGAAGTCAGTTTTATCGGGTTGCAGCAGAGAGGGGTCGTAGTTTGGCTGGGAAAGTCCGCGCCAGTGAAACCAGTTTTTCACTTGGACTGGGACGTCATCTTTAATATTGAAAGGAACAGCAGCTGCACCGTAAGATGGATCATTCTCGATCTTGGGAAAGTAAGGGAAATTGCCGCCAATAGTCTGCGCCATGTATTTGGACAAAGCAAAGAGAGCGTAGTCATCCGCTAGAAAAGTCAGCTCGGCAAGGCTCTACTTGAGAAAGATAAAACCTGCCGTTCAGTGATGCCCAGTCGTTGGAGATATCATCAGGTCGAGCCAGAACCTTGGCGCAGAGTATTCCGTAGCAGGCTGACCATGTGTCGACTACTCCACCAGGGTAGTGTTGCCATACGTTGACCCAGAGGTCCTGAGATGGGTCGATCTAGGTCCTCCGATATGGGAAGGAACTGAAATAGCATACGCAGGAGGGTAGTAGCTGTTTTTCGTTAGTAATCTAGCTGTAAGACCGTGCAACTGTGTGTATCATTCGCCTTGATTGTCATGGACATATCCTAGATTATATCGAACCGTAAGATTCGAGGGGAAATTAATCGCCATCTGAACCCTATGGTCGAGTGGAGTAAGTTCGAAGAACTCGCGACAGAATATAAGCCCCGATTGTTGACTTAGCGTGCCGTCTCTCTTTTGTATGCCAACTACTGTCTTGGCAATTCCGGGAAATATGGTACGGTCGTTACACGGAACTGAGCCGTCGAAGTTGCACCCCGACGGAATCGGCGTTGGAAGCTGCTGCACTCCTGGGAAAGCACTCTTGACAACTGTAATGTTTCCAGTTGCTCTTTTACCATATATATTCAAGAAGCTCGTATCTTCCTCATAGGCTGTTTGGCTCTCCACGGTGACCTTGGCATTCTCCATAGCATCTTTGAACGTGTTGTCAATAATGTCTCGATGCTCAGCCTTACACGAGTCATCAAAGGAGAATATGGGCTCGGCAGTTGATGGAAGCGCTGATTCTGAGGCCTGAGAACTTGTTTGTGCGAGAGTCTGAGAGGGTGATTGAGAACCTACTTGAGAGGAAGCTTGTAAGCTGGCCTGAGAAGCTACGGAGGCCACCTGAGAAGCCGCAGAGGCCGCCTGGGAAACGGTCGAAGCCGTTTGCGAAGAACTTTGTGCAGCGCCATCTGCGATCAGAGAAAGAATCAAGAAGATCGTAAGGATTAGGCCGTTCGGTCGAACCACTGGCATGGCTAACGAGCCGACTTTCCTGACGGCGTTGAACATGTTGCAGGACGAGCGGCGGGAGAGGAATAGCCGTAAAATGGCAGGGCACTAAGTATGATATGCAGATATAGTAGAGATGTGAGATGATGTTGGCTGTTTGGTATTCGCGTGATGGTGTCTATCGAAGAGAGATTGTGGGAAGAAGAGAACCGCGATGCGAGATCTTGTACTCAGCGATGACTGTGGCGTAGGACGTAGAGTATACCTTTTGTCATATTGGAGTCGTTGACTAGACGTTGTCATTAAGTGACTGGTCGATGCATGAACGGTGATTCACATCTTCCATCCACGTCAACCTAGGAAAGGGCTGAACAGGTCTGCAACCTACATCAACATGGAAACATGCAAAGTAGGTGACCTAACGTTGATGTAGACTCTAGACCTGTTTATTTTTCTGTGTTGTATGAGGTGCACCCGTCCCAAGTCGCGAGGATCCGCTTGAGGTGGGCCTGCTCATCTGGACCCGTAAAGATCGACTCGATGGCTCGCTCGCAAAGTGCTCTGACATCCTTTCGGTCCAAGTGGAAATGCTGCGCCGCGAGGTAGTACTCTTGCGAGAGTGGACTGCAAAAGACACCTACATCATCAGTCTGCCGGGCGTTAGTCGTCACGAGAAACACACAGTTTCCAGAGCTGAACGTACGCTCAGAGCGACGGGAACACTGCTATGTCGCCACGTCCCAAAGTGATGGTCCGAGTAAGTGCCCGTGATCATCTTAGCATGGACGTTACAGCTGAGGCACAGCTCAACGCCGATTCCGTGCTGCTCAATGGTCTTTCTGAACTCATCCTTTACATGTATGACATGACCCAATCTGTCAGGTTGCCAGGACAGGAGTGTTTGCAACTCCAGATCCGATGCAGAATCTTCGCTCTCGGCGAAGTGCAGCGTGATCTTCAGCCCGGCAGCCTTTGCCCGAGCGAAGCTGTCGCCGAATATGCGAATGTCACCTTTGGCTGGGTCGCCGCAGAGGTCGACACCGACAACGCCGGCGGACTGATACTTGATGGCGAGATCGACGACTTCTTCCGCATCTGCGATGTTGTTGCGACGGTCGATTGATAGTATGAGGAAAGCTCGCATGGTGTTATTAGCATCGTCGTTATGGGCATTGAGTATATCCAAAACGGTCTTCACGTAGTCATCTTTGGTAACGCCTTCTCCGAGGATCGCTCTTGGGGTTGTTCGAAGCTCAACGTATACTACTCCATCATCCTGGAAGTCTTGCAACACAGCCCTGGTGGAGTACCTAAATTGATCAACCGCGGCTCACCATATACGTCCATGTCGACAGACATACTGGATGCTCGGCAAATCACTGCAAAGGCGATAGATATATGACGAAAAGAGCGGGAAGAACCTAATCTAGCTGTCAGACGTCTGCTAGTATGTTCGCGTGGTGAGCCAGTTGTTTGGGACGACCAAGTGGGTAGCGATCATTTGTCAGGGGAATATTGGCCGCGAACTCGCTTGCTCGATCGTCTTGGCCCATGTATTCCCAACGGCACGCCGGTGTTACAGCGAGAATTCCGAACGACGAGCAAATCGAGCTAGGCGGCCTACGTTTTGATATCGTAATCGACCTTTCCCGCGGGTATAGCGACCAAGGGATCCGCGAGGTCGAAGTCAGGATGCCGTGCTCTCTTTGTCTCCCATATGGCGTGCAGGCAGTCGCGACTGATGCTGCCGGTCAAGTGGGCATGGAGCTGAGTCGCGTCATTAGCCAGCAGCGAACGGAAGTCTGAGCGTCCTTGGCGCGATGACTAGGGACCAAGGAGGCTGGAGCCGTACCTCAATCTTAGGCAGGCCCTTGGTGAAGGCAGCGTCGACGGGCAGGTCGTGTGCAGTCGCGATGGGGAGTGCAGTCATGCTGGGGAACACGGCGGTATTGGTGGCGTGGGGATGGTTCTCGAAGCGATAATGGTAAGGTGAATAGACTTCAGGACAGGAGGCCTGGGGGGTATAGCGGCGGACGCGGGTCATAGTGCTAGCCGACTCCTTATAGGCTGCTCGCTGCTCATTCGTCCGTCGCCTCGGCAGCCCCAAAGGAGGAGGTGTGCTGCAGGAGATTGCAGCGCGCGCCTTCTTCGTCAGGTCTGGACAGGAGCAGAGCATAGCAACACCACGTTGGCGCCTCCAGCTGTGCAAACACCGGACCCGACAGCACGCAGGGCTCCCTCACGTTACCGCGCCCTTCACACTCTCTCACGTGTCACGGCAGGTGTTTGCAGCGGGCATCTTCGCGACAGACTGGCGGACCAAGGCCCTTTGATCTCCAGCGCTCGTTGCTCGGCTAGGCCAAGCTAAGCTCACCCCGGGCCGCTCCTGTACCTCACTCATCTCCAAGCCCTCACCCTTCCATCCTCACGCCCCCACGACCGTTTGCCAGCCGCCGCTCCCTCTGCGCAAGCAATTGATTCTGCTCTGCGCGCGTCTAGCCATTGCTGCTGCCCGTCTATCGCTCCTGCCGCCGCTCTCTCTCGCTTCCGGCTGCCGCGCTCCCTAGGAGGCCCCTGGATTCGCCTGCTTCGCCGTTTCGCGCCGCTCGCGACAAGCACCTCACCACACGGCATATCACCCTTACATGGCCGATATGAACCAAGAAACGATCCAGCAGAAGATCCAGCTCGCTCGCCGCGACGCTGAGGCGCTCAAGGACAGGATAAAGCGCAAGAAGGATGAGCTCGCTGACACGACCCGTATGTTCTTTTTCCGGCCGGCGTGCTCACCGTATCGGAACCTCGTAGACGGCTAACACAAGAGCGCAGTTCGCGATGTCGCCAGAGACCGTGTCGAGGCTCTGCCGCGCCTCACCATGAAGACGAAGCGCACCCTCAAGGGCCATCTGGCTAAAATCTACGCCATGCACTGGTCCACCGACCGCAGACATCTCGTCTCCGCCTCGCAGGACGGAAAGCTCATCATCTGGGACGCCTACACGACCAACAAGGTCCACGCCATCCCTCTGCGCTCGTCCTGGGTCATGACCTGCGCCTACTCCCCGTCCGGCAACTACGTCGCCTGTGGTGGTCTCGATAACATCTGCTCCATCTACAATCTGTCGGCTCGGGAAGGTCCAACACGTGTGGCACGCGAGCTGTCCGGCCACTCGGGCTACCTGAGTTGCTGCAGATTCATCTCCGACAAGCGCATTCTCACATCGTCTGGTGACATGACCTGTGTGTTGTGGGATTTGGAGACTGGCTCCAAGGTGCATGAATTCGCCGACCATCTCGGCGACGTAATGAGCTTGAGCATTAACCCGCTCGACCACAACCAATTCGTCTCCGGTGCTTGCGACGCTTTCGCGAAGCTCTGGGACATCAGACAGCAGAAGTGCGTCCAGACTTTCGCCGCGCACGACTCTGACATCAACGCCATCCAATTCTTCCCCAACGGCAACGCCTTCGGTACCGGTTCCGACGATGCCTCCTGCCGTCTGTTCGACATCCGCGCCGACCGCGAGCTTGCGTCATACCAGGTACGCTCGATGGCACCCCTGGCACTTTTGGCATTTGGATTACTAATGTATGCCGATAGATTCCTGAGCCGGTCTGCGGTATTACATCCGTAGCCTTCTCCGTCTCCGGAAGACTGCTATTCGCAGGTTACGACGACTTCGAGTGCAAGGTAAGCAGTCAGCGCAGCCCCCACAAGCTCTACAGTCTAACAATATCCAGGTTTGGGACGTACTCCGCGGCGAACGCGTAGGCACATTGCAAGGACACGACAACCGCGTCAGCTGTCTCGGCGTTAGCAACGACGCGCTCAGTCTATGCACTGGTTCATGGGACTCAATGGTAAGTTCTCTTGTGCCCCCTTCTGTACCACACAACTGACTTGGCATAGCTGCGCATTTGGGCATAAGTGCCGTCAGCCTACTGAACTTCCACGACGCCATGTAACGACGCCAATCCGAACGTGTGCGCCTTAACGTAATATTGGCAAACTACAACCTACGACAGCGATCTCCGCATCTCCTGGCCTACCATACCCCTGCTGCATCTTATCAACCAGGAGACTGAGCGCTGCCATACTCTAAGAATATAATACTCGCACCTGTTGGAAGCGTCGATGTGGCTACGGTGCCAACTGATGTCCCGGCGCCCGGAATCTTTTTGTGCTCAAACTACTTTTTCTTTTCATACCACTGTTCTATTCCTTTCTCGACGGTGCGAGCATACTACTCGTACTCGTTCTCATGTCCGGGCCGGCTGTTCTACGTACATGAGTAGCACCTATCTACATCAACCTTCGACATAGTCTTCCCCTTGCGTTCTGCCTGATCATTAAAAGCGACCGATTGTACTTGCACTTGTGTGGGAAGAGATGGGGCTGTGCAAGACGGGAAGCTTCATTACTGTATGTTTCGGATTCTACTACGTGCAAATGGTTTTGGAGAATCCATGGATGTGGGGGACTGGATGGACGGATCGTGGCTTTCTGGCGCATGGGCTTTCAATGTGTACGATTTGATTGGGTTGTGAAAGATGAATGGGTAGTCAGCGAGTTTCTATATACCTCTTTTAAGTTTATCGAACGCTTTTGCATGATGATAAGACGACTTGATATTGCCTTTTCCAAGGAACCTTGGAACGTCTCGAGCATTCCAAGGTTTGAGCGCGCTCAGTCCAGGCCAGCTCGTGAAAGAAGGAATCAGCGTCAACGTGCCTTCTAGACCTTGTCACGACTGTTGTTCGGCACTCTCAGCGGTAGAAGTTACTTTTGCGATTCTGGCCTAGGCTATTGTGCGAGGCATTAACAGCTCCAAGGTGATTGCACCACCTGGGATGATACCCGCTCGCGAATCTAGTGGCGCGCACACCGTTATGCATATGACTAGGTTGCCCAGGGGACCCCAATTGCCCATCCGGACGTCACTCCGGGACAAGCAGTGACAAGCCGGAGTATCAGCGATCAGAGCTTATTGCGGTGATGGTAGCGTGACCGTACTTTAAGCGTTCGTCGGGCAGGGCTGATAGAATATGGTTGTGATCTTCATGGATGACAGAAGAGTGACCGAGCAGAAGACGCAAGAGCCACGTCGCACTTTACTCTCACCCGGGCGGTTATGCAACGTCTATCTATTTTCGAAAAGTAATCAACGTGTCGAACCATCCATCGTCTTTGGCATTAACGTGCCTCAGCTAATGCCCGCAATCTTAGGCCGCATGGCAACTGGACCCTGAAATCGCCAAAAGGAAGCGCTTCAGCCGATGCAGGAGTCGATCGGAGAATAGGAACGCGATGGATGGCATTAATGCTTCTAGAAGCGAGCACAGAAGGATTACATTGCATGTGCACCGGGGGACTCGCATCCGGGATGTGGCCGGGACGAGAATATCAAACAAGACCGAAAGAGAGATCCCTCGGCCCCTTTTGGTCGGCTGTGCCATGGAACTCTGGTGTGGCATGACAGTTGGTGCCTCGAAGAGATTGAAACAACCAGAGCGCATGAGGGCTTTAGCAGAGTCGTATGGTCATTGTGACGTGTAGCCTCAAAACAGCAGCGAGGATAGGGCAGGCTGATGCTGCGACAGACGTGTCGAGAAGGCGTGTAGCAAGATAGTTCGGCATGGTGTTTCAGCAGTCGTCAGGCTTTCACGCGGCGCCCCAAGCCATTGCGCGCCACCCGCCGGCCCTCGACTGGGCGGTGAATAGGCGGGTGAGCGTGTTTCGCACTCGAGCATCCTGTTTCATCAGGCCGACATGCCTTTGCGCTTCGCCAATGGTATGCGATGCGGCCCCGTGCGGGCGTCTAATGCATCGTGCAATCGGCCGGTCAGCATCAGCCCTAAAACAGCACCTACCAAGCACACCCCTACAACACCGTACCGCCTCGGCCACGTTATCCACGTACGCACGTTGAAATCCTCGAGGGAATTCTCCCGTGCGCGTCCAATTGCAACGCTGAAACCCCAGCGCGTACTCGAAAATAGCCCTGCAAGCACGCGCGCCAAGGCCTGTCATCTAGCGGAGCACCATCCCAGACGACCGACCCCAACCTTGCAACCACTCCCTTTCCTTCTGCCCACCACAGACCAACGCGTCACCAGACACCGGGACCTGTACACGGACTCTGCAAACAGCTGACGCTGACCGTCCCCCCTTCTCCACACATATATCAGTCCGGCGCCCGTCACCTCGGGTCCCGCTCTTCTTTTTTCTTTCGTCATGACTACAGCCGCTCAAGACGAATTCAACGAACTGATCCGAGACAAGGACCGCGAAGACCGCCACCCAGAAGACCGACACAACGACAGCGACATCTCCGACCCGGAATCCCCTGGTGCCGCCGACGACTACCTCGAGAAGATCGATACCGACGACGAGCTCGACATCCCAGCCGACATGAGGGCGAATTACTACATGCCCAACATGCGCTCAGAGGCCAACACGGGGCCCAAGGGTGTCATTGCTGACGCCCAGGCGTTTGAGCAGGCCAAGAAGCAAGCACGACGATTCACATGGAAGAAGAACGCCGCACCCGCACAGTACAATGTTAGTGCCTATCACGATGAGAAGACGTTGAGCAGTGATGAGGAGGTCGACGAGGGCTTCATGCGCCAATGGCGTGAGGCCAGGTTGAAGGAACTGCAGAATGTTGGCGAAAGGATACGGTCGAGGACCAACAGCCCTAGCCGGAGGATATATGGCAGCATGCCGTTGGTGGATGGTGAGGGGTATCTCGATGCTGTCGATAAGACGGCGTCGGGTACTGTCGTTGTCGTCTTCATCTACAACAGACACGTATGTATACACTCAGCCCTTCCTTCTTACAGCCTGTACTAACAATGCCATAGCCAGAAGCCTACGTATCACAAGAGTTTGAGATGGTCATGCGCGAGGTCGCAAAGCGCAACGACACCGTCCGCTTCGTCAAGATGTACAACGACGACGCCGAGATCGAGGACGCCGGTGTACCCGCCGTGCTAGCATACAAGGGTGGCGAGAAGTTCGCAGACCTAATACCGCTCATCGATTGTCTGCCCGATGATTCAGAGCTCAGCGCTATCAGCCTCGAGACAGTCTTCAGACAGTGAGTCCTCTCCTCCATTTATCACTACCACCCATCAATTGACTAACAACTATTAGACATCGCATCCTCTGAACAGTATATTGATAACTGGCCTTACGAAATTCTCCTACCACCTCAAACCTGTGATACTCATCACGATTGCGCTATCCTCTCCACCGCTGTTTCCCGTCGGTGGTTCATCGGCGCTATTATGTCATCAGATCACCCACCATCCGACCCTGGCAGTTTCACCACGACACCTCTGCATGTCGCCTTACCCCTCCTCATCTCACTACCAAATGATGACAGGGCAACCTCTACGACTCGACTAGCCCACCTTTCTACAACATCGGCGGGCTTAGTCCTTTTGGAGATGGGCCTCGCGCACCTCGTCGCCGCATTAACGACTACTATTTCCTTATCATCTTTCCTCATTTAGCGACGCACTTTTGTTTATACTTTGGCATCGGGATATTGCATATTTGCAAGGGCGTCTTTACTGCTTGACTACATCGTCATGTCTGGCTTTTTCAGGATAGACTGAGTGGCCACAGGGCTTACTTGTTACGAATAGTGTTGCGCCTGCTGTTGAGGGTGTTGGCGGATACCCAATCTGATATCTTTTGATCGAGATGTACTCTCGGTTTGTTGTGCTGCTCTCTCCAGTCATGCATTCTTGATGTTTGCCTCATGCTTTCTTGTCTTCGACCTTCGTCTTGAGTACTCCACACATTTCTCGCTTATGATACGAGACTGGCTTGTCGTTCTTCTCAATCTCTTCACGTTCACTTTCCTCCTTCATCAAACGTTCCCAGCGATGCAGCGATCTTCTTCAGTTCGGGAACACATGCGCAACCTATTTGTGCAGAAGTGGATGCGCTGCTGTGCCACATGGGCGATTCGACGGTTTGGCGTCTAGTAAGCGCCCACCCCCTTCTGTACGTTCTTGGGGTACTTTTAACCCACTGAACATCTGGAAACTGCATATAAGTATGTAGCAGCGCAAGGTAAGGCTTGCCATGTTGCATCTCATTTCTCGTCCTCTAAGCATTCAATCATGCCTTCGTTCATGTCATCATTCCGCCATCATTCCGCAGGCGAGAAAGCGCCTCCATCTACTCTTTCATCTAAACCTTCTTCTACTCTTTCGTCCACTAGCAAACCATCAGTCCCTCTTCACAACTTATGTGAGCGATGTCGCAAATTCTCAAACGAGTGCAGCGCTCTGAATTGGCTGCAGAGGCCCTGTGGGCAGCCCGTTTCATCATGGCCTTTCTCTCGCTTGTGCACAGTCACTCAACTCTCTCAGTCAGCGCCATCTTGCCACTTTTGCAAAATGATGTTTGCGGAGTTGCAGAATGGAGCTTCACGCGGTATACGCCCTGCTAGCGATATGAGCGTATACGCGTGTCCCCAAACCGGGAGGAGCTGGACAGAGTTACTACTCCGAATGAGGCTTGTTAAAGGTGAAATGAGGAGTGCGGAGGATGGGAGAGGCTTTGCCATGTTCAAGTTCCAGACTTTTGATAGTGAGTTTGACCGTACCGCTTCTCTTAATCGGCTGCTGACGAAGGCGGGTAGACACCACCACAGGAGCGTTCAACAGCCACATCACCGCAAAAGAAGCACCACTCCTCGCTCGCGATAACATCTCCAAGGCTAAACAATGGCTCCAAACATGTCTTTCGGAGCACACAGCATGTCGCAAATTCCACACCAATACCGTCTCCAACCCCCACCAACGACCCACGCGAGTCCTCGAAATCACTCCCACCACCATCCGCCTCCGTTGTAACATGCAAAACGAGCGTTTCGACTATCTCGTTTTGAGCTACATGTGGGGAACAAATTATGAAGGACAACTCCGCCTCCTCCAATCCAACCTGAACGTCTTCCAAAAAGAGATCCCTCGAGCCACTTTGGAAGCATCAGACGTATACAAAGAAGCAATCCGGGTGACCCTCGCCCTCGGCTACCGCTACCTCTGGATAGACAGCCTAACTATCATCCAAGACTCAATACCAGATTGGGACTACGAAGCCCGCCGCATGGCCATCGTCTACGGCAACGCGACAGCGAATCTCGCTTTCCTCTTCCCACCCCACTCTCCCTCCGCGCCATCGCGTCGCGATGACCCACGAGTTTGGAATCCATGCATTCTCCGGACTTCATCTTCGCATACACCGGGTATATACATCGAGCATACGAAGTCCTCGCTCCGACGCGACTTCGCTCCAGAGGAAGCGACAAAAGACTGGCTCGTCCAACGCAACTGGCCGCTTTTCAACCGCGCATGGACGTTTCAGGAGTATCTACTCGCGCCGAGGACGCTGCTTCTTGGCCATAAGAATCTCATGTGGCAGTGCTCGGAGGGGTTTTGGGATGAATTGCTTGGTCCGATTGCGGAAGCTGCGGTGACAGATCCCACGACGACGACGATGCAGCAGTCATCCAAGCAAGGAAGAGACAGAGGTAAATCCCGATATTTCCCCAACAGCATCACAGAGATCAACACGCTTGGGAAAACACACAGTCTCTCCTCCCCAGCTGTCCTCTCTTTCGCACTCTCCTACCAAAACGTTATCAATGAGTACCGCAGTCGCAAACTATCTTTCTCCAAAGACCGCATTGTAGCCTTCGCAGGTACTGCAAGTGCGTTCTCCAATCTAGGCCAACTAACCTACCTAGCCGGATTGTGGAAGGAAATCCTTCCCATAACCATGCTATGGTACGTCGATAGGAAAGCACCGCCTCTTGTCCGGCGCGAGAACGGGTTACCAAACGGCGAGATCAAAGCCTCAGTGCGGACGGCGGAGATCGAAGAAGGAGTTGTGCAAACCACATCACCACTACCAAGTTGGTCATGGTTCTCCGTGCCAATATGGAAGCACTACCAAATACACCACCTTTTCAGCGATGACGAACTAGCCGTCCGTTGTAAAAGCGATTCCGACCCGAAACTTGTATGCTGGACAGATATGTTCTGGGCAGAGACCAAAGGCTTCAAGTTCGCTGGGCACACGCAAGATCGCATATCCGAATCTAGCCCCTTCGACTTTTCAGGCTTGCAAATCACACTTGCAACGTTGGTTTTCCCTATAAAAGCGGATTGGCCCGCTGATCTAGCAGCACAGATGAAACGGTTGCAAAGCCTTCCTGCACTTTCTTTCAACCGCGGGTTTAGCTGGGAACCGGTGCTGGAATACTACCCCGATGACCCGGCGGGGAGGGCGTCGCCGCCTCGCAATGCGGTGTATGCGTTGATGTCAGAGTGTCAGGTTGTTAGGACTGCGGGGAAGAATACGGTGCAGAGGCGGTTGGCGGGGTTGATGTTGGTTCCTGGGAGTAAGGAGGGGACGTGGAAGAGAGTGGGAGTGTGGAAATTGAGGGTTAATGTTGTGGGTGTTGGTGTTGAGGGGGGTAATATTGGGGATGTGGCGAGGAAGTGGGCGAAGGTTAGTGTGCTTTCGGGGAAGTGGAAGGGTGTGTTGATTACGCTGGTGTAGCGTTTTGTTGGATGATTTTGATCTGGGAGCGTAGTCGATTTGAAGTAGTGTTACGAGTGGCCGCTTCTCGCCAGCTGAGGCAAGACGGGCAGATGTAAATTGTGGTCGAGGAATACATGAGTCCAGTCTGAGTACAAAGAAGGCGAGTTTACTCCTTGTAGTCTTCAAAAAAAAAAGACTTAGGTTCTCGAACACACAGTGCATAGTAGAGCTGTAATCCCCAAAGAGCAGCTCAACGAGCGTCGCATGCGGGCTCAGCATCCTCGGTATACTCCTCGGATAGCTTTGTTATGCGGAATGGCCCAAATGTGTTGTATATGAAGACGGTCTCATTCGGGCGAGTCTGCTTCCCTTTGAAACCGGGTTGGTGATCATGGCTGTTAGTGGTTCGCTGCCCGCTACCGGTACAAGCTACCGCGCACTTTTGAATAATCGTCCTTTCTGCACAAGTCCGCATCAACATCTCTCGCAAATCCCCATTGATCTGCGAGACTCGACTACTACAATGAAACCGCACGAAAGCATTGGTTTCGTATCCGGTACCATGCTGCAACAAGAAGATGAAGGTCCAACAGCAGCGCCTAACTCTGAAGATCCGACTGATCGCGGCTTGCAACGGTTACTCGATTTGCCGACTGAGCTGCGCTGTTACATCCTGGAGGTTCTCATCAAGGATAAACACTTCGAAACCCACTAGAAACTTCTCCAACATCAGGAAATGAGCGACTTAGTCCGCTGCAACTTCAATGCGCAGTTCAAAGTGATCAAACAGCACCGCTATCTCGCTAGCCAGCTTAAGCAGATCTTGACGACTACGGCCTTACTGTCGACGCATACAAGGAGTCCACGCTCAAGCCGGCGGTTAGCTGAGTTCTTGAACAGCAATCTACTGAGTGAAAGCCTATGTGTGACTGTGGATAGCCCTACTCATGCTATCGGCATGAAGTATCAAAAATGCCTAGTCGATGCGGACGTCCTAACGGATCAGTTCACTAAGATTGCGTTAGGAAATGCAGTAGCTCGGTGGAGAACAGTCTCGCAGCCTCGCTTTGGTACGGATACCTTGTCCGATATCGAGCATCATCGTGTGCTACGTGCTGTTCTCCGGTTGCAACTCTACACTGGGACGCGAAAGCTACATGGGGTTAGGAAAGGCTTCACGCGCAAGCTCAGAAGCTTGTTCTCGATGTGGACGACTTGGGAGTTTGACGAAGTCAGAAGTGTAGCCGAATGGATCCAACTCTAACGTCCAAATCTACCGCAACACTACGCAGCGAGCATCCGCAACTTGTTTGCCTGCGTTGATACACGTTATTACTACGATATGGCCGCGTATGTCAGAGTTCGACCCGCTCCTTGTCGTGATCGGAACCGACGTTCTGAATTCGCGAAAAAGTCGAAGACTTGGCCCGACACGCATGAGAGAGCACGTACGAAGGTAGAGCTGACGCACGGAACAAGGACTTGAGACCGCTTGGTTATAGGGACGGGTGTTACCTCCAGTACACGCAACGTGATCATCGAGACCACTCTCTTGCTGAAGGTTTCCCGTTCTGGTGTCGATATACAAAGCCAACTATCGGATTGTGGGAGTTCCGCAACGAGCTGTTCGTTCAACTTGAGAGGGCCTACGATAAGCCGGTGGGACCTTGGAGTTGAAAGCCATATGGACTTAAAGTTGGGCTCTACGGCGACATATATTCCGCTGTCAGCGCTACGTTGTGGACGGAATCACAATGTAGATATTCCGAAGACTCAACTCTAGATACGGCTTGGCGATCCTCCCAATCTCTTCCTGTGCTTACATAACGATGCCTAATGCGGTACTGCTAGCGTCCCCGCGCGTTCGCTCCTTCGCGTTTACTCATCAACAACCCATCTCGAATCATACTTCAGCGGACTAGAGCCCGTGATTTGCGGACGAACACGATCGGCTCCCAAGAAAACCCCTGGATCATGGCCTCTTTCTACTCGAGGCTAGGTCAGCTCATGCATCGATACCCTGCCATGCCGCCGTGAAACAACTCAATCGCCGCATCACTCAACGGCCCGACTCTGAATAGCACAGCAACATGAACGCACAATTTCCACGTTCATTCTGCGTGCGGTCCGAACGCAACACATATATGACATCCCGGCGATAACGGGCTTGATATGTTTCGAGCGCATCCAGGAAGATCCGGAGGAGTGGATTTATATGCTCACCGTAAAGACGTAGTAGACACAGCAGTCAGTCGTTCCTTCGCCCACCCAGTTCAACTTTTGTGCTTTTGCGCACGTATCCATTCTTTACCAGAGCACTGCTCGTCCACGTTCATTTTACCATTCCTTTCTCATCTCGAAGATGAGGCATTTTCACCAGTTGCTTGCCGCTGGGGCAGGCTTTTCTTCAATTGCGCAGGCCGTCAACACCCTCGTCGATGTTGGCTACGCGAAGTACCAGGGAGCCGTCGTTGACTCCCAGCTTGGCGTCTCTGCCTGGAAAGGCATCCAGTATGCGGCGCCTCCTACCGGCGAACGACGTTTCGCAGCACCGCAGGACCCCATCGTCTCCGGACTCATCAACGCGACTAGGCACGGTGCAACATGCCCACCCAACCGTCCTGATGATTGGACCATATCCGGAGCCACCGATCGCTTCCACGTCGCGGAAGACTGTCTTTACCTGAGTGTCTATGCGCCTTCCAAGGCCAAAGTCAACTCGAAGCTGCCAGTGGTAGTCTTCTTCCAGGGAGGAGGCTTCTCATCGCAGTCTAGCGCGAACTGGGATCCTACAGAGATCGTTTCAGATGGTCAGGTCGTCTTCGTTCAGTTCAGCTATCGCGTGGGTCTTTACGGTTTCCTCAGCAGTAAAGCGGTCAAGGCAGGAGGTGGCGACGTCAATGCTGGACTACGCGACCAGATCAAACTCCTTGAGTGGGTCAAGGAGCACATCGAACAGTTCGGCGGCAACCCTGACCATGTTGTCCTTGATGGAGTCAGTGCTGGCGGATCTTCTGTTGCACTCATGCTAGCGGCCAACACCGGCAAGGAGCTGTTCGCTGGTGGCATCATGGAGTCGGGCGGCTGGGTCACGATGCGCACCCCGGAACTGGGCGAGGAGCAATATCAGTGTCTGCTCGAAGATAAGGGTTGTGCTAATGCGACGAACGGCCTCTCTTGCCTGCGCGCATT
Organism: Alternaria rosae; assembly: GCF_020736505.1. Taxonomy (NCBI): domain Eukaryota; kingdom Fungi; phylum Ascomycota; class Dothideomycetes; order Pleosporales; family Pleosporaceae; genus Alternaria; species Alternaria rosae. The sequence goes on from NW_025763572.1 coordinate 3,152,789, forward strand.
GAACGAGTCGGCTATCCGAACATCCAACTGCTGGTTCAACCCCAACATCGACGGCGACCTCTACACCGACTCACTCGTTAACCTTTTCGAGCAGGGCAAGTATGCCAAGGTGCCGACGATCATGGGAACCTGTGCCCAAGAAGGCACCAAGTACAACGCACCAGAGGATCTCAACACCACAGCTGATGCCGTCAAATGGGTAGCCAACCAGGATCCAAGTCTCAGTAACTCTTCCATCTCCATCCTTGATGATCTTTACATGAAGCCCAAGAAGCCTACATTCCCCGGCAAAGGCCTCTACTGGCGCCATGCCGCTGATGCCATCGGCGACATTGGCACCCACTGCCCAACACGCAACATCCAGAACGCAATTGCAAGCGACGACGTACCCACATGGAACTACAAGTACGCCGTACAGGACCCTGCCGACGAGGCCGCTGGCTACGGCGCCTGGCACACCGTCAACGCCTACGCTTTCTGGGGCGTAAACCGCACCGATAACAGCGAGCCAGCCAGCTACTTCACCACCAACGCGCCCATCATCCACCAGGTGCGCAGCTACTGGACGAGCTTCATCCGAAACCTCGACCCCAACACCGACCGTGCCGAACGTGCTGTCGAGTGGAAGCCGTACACTGGTCCCAAGTCGCGTGAGAGGCTCTTCATCCAGACAAACAACACCAAGATGGAGCGTATGAGCCCTGCGCAGGCGCTTAGGTGCGATGTTGTTAGGCCTATGAGCAACAACCTTGGCAAGCCGGTTGCGAAGGGTGTTGTTACCAACCTTAGTGCGAAGTTGGCGAAGAAGGTTAAGGGGGCTAGTGAGAGTACTGCATGGAAGAAGGGCAGGAAGGATGCTAGGGAGTCTGCGTAGGACGATTGAGTGGGTGAATGCCGCATGAACAGGTGCTTTCTAAGCCTGTAAAGTTGAGAGGCGGCCTCTGAGCACTATACCTTTTACTTCTTGTACATACCCTTCTACCTATGTCTTTTTTTTTGTACTCTTCTTTCGTCGCGGCGGAAACAACGCGCAGCTATATTCATGGCCTCTCCATGCAGATGCTGAGCCTTCATAACCGAAAGCTTGCAGATGGGCAATACACAAAACTTATCGTCTTGACTTTCTAGTGCACCGTTTTCATCGCCCAACAGCTATAGTGCCCAATGCTCGATAAATATGTGACCAGTCATCACCCTGCATGAATAAGACAGGTTGAAAACAAGGCTACACAACTAGATATTCAGAGTGGCTTCGTATACTTGGGGCCGCAGCGCGCAACCATGAGGCAGTTTTATCTCACCAGTTTCAGCGTGATGAACTCGTAATATATATTAACGTTTCTTCGACGCACGATACATCAACCAATGCAAAACTATACTTTGAAGTATACACCACACTACCTGACTTCACAACAAGGATTCTGAGAGCAATGTATACCTTCAAGTCAGGGTAAATCAAAGACAGACTAAGAGGTGAATACGTCTACTAAAAGGTTTTGGTAATAATATAGATCTTCTCTGATCTCCAAGACCGTGTCTTCGCAATTTGGGATAGGTGGTCAACTATGCGGAATTCGGCAACGATATTTTGTAGCTTTCGAGGATTTCGTATCAACGATGTAATTTTTCCATGATTTGTGAAAGATATAAGCGTATTTGCAATGGCTTTTGGACATACTGATTTGGACGACGACGCTACGCGGTGCTCAGACCAGCGTGAGCCTTTCCGTCTTTACTTCTTCGAGACCTGAGAAGACCGATGGACCTTTTGGATTATACATATTTGCCGGGGGTTCCTCTTCATACCCCAGTGAATACATTTTAGCATCCCAGTAACCAAAGCGCTTCCACGTGCCTTCTTCTTCTCCGGGTATCAGCGCCAGACCTCCAAAATAGCGATGTTCATGGTGAGTACGCTGAGTCTCGACTAGAAGAGCCAGGATGGCATTCCCTGGCGGTTGCTCATAGTATTTGAAGTTGTCGCAGTATACTTGCCCGTCGAAACGGACATGATACAAAGATTCAAGTCCTTCCTTCAGGGATAGACAGTCCATGTTCCACCCGTCTTCGGATGTTAGACGTGCTTCCTCGTATGTAGCTACTTCAAGTGTTGTACGTAGACCAGAGAAGTCGTGAAATGCCGTTGAAGGCACTTGATTGAGAGGCAGGCCGCACCACTGGAAGTGCACTAGCTGCGCCAAGAACACGAGTCTGTTGCGCGAACCTTCAGGGACGTTTTGTGGCCAGCTGTGGTATTCATCAAAGAAGTCAATGTCGTGGTCCAGGTAAAGAGAACTTGCGAACCACGACCAAGACGGCGCCATGACAGATCCAGGCTCACGTATCGTTTGCGATGGGGGTACATCCTCGCCATCCAATACTCTCTCGCCAGTGCAATCCATGAACCATAGCAAGCCGTCTGGTAAAGACTCTGCCTAGATACCGGCGAGATAAGTGAGTTTTCTGTCAGTCTGGAACGCTTGAGCAACACCAGCAAACGCCATGGGTCTATCGCTAGGTACTGTTAGATTCCTTGTACTGTATTCCCAAATCAGGTCTTTCCAGTTCTTGAAATAATTGAGAAGGTGCTCGTAGTCTGCAAACGGTATTGGAAGCGCGCTATCCTGAGGAACATCTCTTAGTGGGATATGTCGTTTCTGTGTCATCTCTCGTCCGTTACGTCGTCGTCTGTTATAGTCCCCTATTTCGAACTTTGGAAGCCAAGAACCTGCTAGCTCATCGCAAAACTCTTCCACACATTCCCACATGATGGTTTCATGCCCGTAGAACACTGTACGCGGACTCAGTAGATGCTCTTGAAATGTCCATGCTCGCTTAAATATAGGCCATTCATGATAGCGCAGTCTGGATGTATAATCGTGGTCCAATGAGACGCCGGACGAGGGCCTACTCCAACTCTCGGGGTACTTCGTACCTGGCAGGCGTCGATTCGTAGTAGGAATGATGCAGATGCCTTTTTGTGTCTGCGTTGCTTTGCGGATAGAGCAAGAACTCATAGTTCTTGGATCCTTCCTTGTCCGGATGAAGTCTTTCCTAGGTGGAAACAAGAAGGATATGCAGCAGATTGCGTTGCTATATACCGACGTCATCGCAGCAGCTTCAGTTTCCCAGTCTGATCGTGAGTCCTGAATGATACATAACACATCAACCCACAGGTAACGGAAGCCAGTGTGTCGAACAATTCTTAAGGCCTCAATGAACATGTTTGGTAACTCTGACCAAGGCACTGCGACTTGAAATTCGTCGAGTCGTGATAGTGTCAGGCGGAGACGATGGGTTTTATCCCCCCACACATGACTAAGTGTAAGGTACTGAAGCCCTTCAATGGTACTAGTATCGTATCGCAATCTTACGCCGTCTGAAGTGAGTTCGGGGAGTCGGGTCGGTCGCTGGAATGACGTCGTCAAGTTCGACGACCATGTCGAACAGGTCCTGTGCTTCTGAAGACAGGCAGCGAGCCAGGTCTTGATCTGGTCTAGGTTGGCTGTTGGCTGAGCGGGTACGCTTCGCCCTTGCTGCGCAGCGTCTACTGCGTCGTTACTCGATACTAAGCCGTCAGTTGATTCGTTTGGAAACCGAGGAACGTAGACTAACCATTGTAGAATCTCAAATAGAGGTGCGCCGTTAGCAAGGAATCGTAGTCCTGCACAAACAGAGGTAAGAAGCCCCCAGATCTATCATCATCCTCTTGAAAATCACCAAGCCTAAATGAGATTCTTGGATATTTGGTCTCATGATCTGCCTTGGAAAGCACCATTGTGCACAAATGACAATGTTCTGTCGACTGCAACAGTTGCTCAACTGTAGCAAAGCGAACCTCGTATCCGGTTCTGTAGAACTTGCGTTCAAGCCGGGCAATCTGGGCGTTGCATACTTCCTTACCCTCTTCGGCCCATTTCAACAATTCCCAGCCATCGATGAAGCTTTTACAGCGATTACATAGTTGATGCAGCATAACCGAATCGTTAGTATCTTGACTTTGCGATAGACCCGCAGTGTAGCTACCCACGCCGTCTGTCTCAGCATTGTGAGCTATTGGAATGCTTGACATCGCGCCAATATTCGACATCCAGACTGAAAACTGATGGCTGCGTGTCGAGGTAGGCCGATGGCTGGGATGTGGTGTGAAGATGGATCGCGGGGTGGTGCATCGCATCAGGCATCCCCGCGTGAGCACCCCTGCAACTGTGCCACATGTACGCAGAAGCTTGCTTCTCTTGTTGTACCCATGACCAAAGAATTACTCTAGAACTAACGTCGCACTATATTGTGAGAACATAGTCACATGCAACATGATGTATACGTCCAGAGTACGTTTTGGAGTTCAACCCTAGATATGTACGGCGCAACTTTGAACAAACGAGCTTCCCAGGTCCGTGGTTCCTCCGATAAGCCAGCTACCTGAGTAGAGATGTTCCATTCCGTTCACTACCAATACAGCGTCTGTTTGAACCCAAACCGAACTTCATAGCGTACTTCACGCAGGGAATCTCGTTTGAATTGTTGATTTGCACATCGCTACCTTGATATCCCCTCCCTCGAGATACATAATGCGGGCATGATTTAAACAAGAGTAAGGGTCTCAATTTTCACCCCTTCTAGACGTAAAAACACTGACTTCGTTCCCCATATGTCATCGCCTGGATCAACCCACGCTTTCCAGTAGCCTAAGCGCTTCCATGTACCGCTTTCAACCCCGGGTGCCAATGCCAGTCCTTGTAAATCGTGACGAAAGTTAAGATCCACTTCTTCAGCAATCAGAGCTATGCGTACTTCGGTCGGAGGTTGATACAATGTTTCGAGATCATCGCAATGATAAAAGGCTGCCAGATGTTCTCTGCCAAGCCCAAGACAACAAGCTAACTCTTTTTCTAGACTGTCGTAGCGAAGTCGATGACAGTCGTGTTCGCCATGTGGCTCCTGAAGCAGGATCGTGGTCATATGTGTTGCCAGTTCTAGTGTAATTTGCAAGCTGTCGAAGTCATAGTAAGCTGTTGGAGGGGCGTGATTGACGGGCCTATTCGACCATTTGAAGTGCAGGAATTTTGCCACGAATAGTTGCGGATCCCAAATTTCACTACTTCCTCCAGGAACGACAACACCGCAATGCTTGTAGATAGGTCCGGCGAGCCATGACCATGTGGGTACGGGGTTTGATGGTAGTTCCTGAATCAAGAAAGGCTTAGCCATCTTCCGCACATTCGCAGTCTCAATATACCATAGTAGAGATCGTGGTAAATGTTCCCTCCACATTCCCGCGAGATACGTGAATCCATATTCGGACTGGAAAGCTCGTGCTGTTCCGACGATAGCCATAATTCGATCGCTTGCACGGGAGAGTTCTCTTCTCCTATACTCTCTTATCAGTCTTGCCCAATCAACAAAGGGGCAGTAAGCCCCTAATCCTGCTCTTATTGATTCTGATGTATGGCTCAAATTGTAGCGGTTCATACGTAATGTTGGTTTCAAAGCCACCGGGCCTAGTATCGTGCGGTCGCGGTCGCTGTTGTGAGTCAATTCCAAGCCCAGCTCGTCCCAAAAGCTGTTCCCGCATTCCCACATAATGGTACGGTGGCCATAGAGAATCGTACGAGGACTCAATAATTGTTCCTGTAGCACCCAAGCCCTTGAAGATAAGGGCCAGTTGATGGACGCACACCTTGATGGATTTTCCTCTTTGGGAAAAATCCAGATATCTCTTATATGCCGTCGGACAACACATGGTGTTGATGCTCGTGGATCGTCTCTAGCCCGACAAAAGCCGACATCCGGTGGAAACAGAAACGCAATCGTACAAACAGCGTTGTTATAGACTGCAGACATCATGTTCGCTTCGTTCGTCCAGTCACTTGCGGAGCCCTGTATGATGCAAAGCGAGTCCAACCAGAGGTACGAAAACCCTAGGCTACGCGTTATTCGGATCGCCTCAGTGAATATACTTGACAGCTTGTTCATAGGTATGGCCTCTTGAAACTCCTGTAGTGTTGTAGCTGTTAGAAGGAGTTGTGTCGAAGGATCTTCGCCCCACATGTGACTGAGCGCCAGGTATTCGAAATTGTCTATGACTTCTGGATCGCACCGAAGTCGAACACCGTTTTCGTAGAGCTCAAGTATTCGTGTTGGTCGACGTCCTTTCGTATCCAATCTTGGGAACCAATTGTTACATCTGCCATGATGTGCACGACAAGTTTGTAACCATTTCTGTACTTGAACTAAGTTGTCAGTCGGCAGACGTGGGATATGCTTTGCTATGGACGGGAACCCTATGGGTTTCCTTGGTTCCCCTACTGATGGGTTAACTGCACAGACCAAAGAAGTCATTATCGGGTTAAAACTTACCAGTATCCCTATTTACGGATATACAATCAGAGCTAATAACATAACCGTCCAGTAGTAAGGATATCCCCCGTGTCGAGATATGTAGAGTCCCGCGGAATGAAGGACCAATTTGGCACACTATAGGCTTATGTAACGGTATGCCATCATCTTGTTTGATCTGCGAGTATAACATCTCGCACAGATGACAAGACTGTCGAGAGTTCATCATTTCCGTCAGGGTGCACAACTCATATCTCTCATATCCGCGAGACGGTTCCAGTCCCATTGTTCCCCCAAACCATTCGCACGTTTTATCCCACGTATCGAACATCTGGCGACACCGATCACAAAGCCGATGAAGGGGTACCGAGCCCTCCGGAACGGAGTCATCCTGAGAATCCATCCGCATTGGAGCCTCATTATCGAGACATTCCGTCATCGTCGGGATCCCGTGGTTTATCCTGGTAGTCGTTGGTGTATCGCAAATTGCAGGTATCTGGTTACGAGATAGAGAACAAGGCAAAGATACAAATTTGGGTCCAAGTGGGAAGAAGAGGAGAAGAAGAGATGTTCAGCGCCCGGAGCTGAAGATAACAGAGGTCAGCCTACACAGCCACAGAACAAGGGGGGAAGTGACGAGGCTGAGCATGACGACATACTACCTACACATGCTTGGCGATCCTGCACGATACGAGATAGTCAACAAGCGGTGTGAAACAAGCATGCGCTGCATCTCGACATACACGATGAAATTAAAATCGCGCATGAGAATGCATTAATACCAGAGCCTCATCCCCACCTCTCCACCCCGCTACGTAGTCTTCACATCCCCAAACCCGCGACTAAGAATCCTATTAACATCGCCACCATCCTGCATGCCCTCCGCACCCACAACCTCCACCCGATTCCTAATCAAATCCTTAATCTCGCCCTCCCTTCTTCGTTCCTCCCTCTCCTTCTCGCTCTCTTCCTGCCCACCCACCCTAATCTCTCCACCGCCCAAGCCCATTCCCTCGCCTCGACTCTGACTACCCTTCCTATCCCACCCCTGTTGCAGTTCCCCAGCACTAGCCTCCTCAAACCTCCTCTTAACATCCGGATCGCGTTCCAACGCCTGAAAGACATGCGTGTCGCTCGTCCACCACGCCGCCGCACCGCTCTTGACAGCGAGTTCGAAGACAATGACAGCGAGTAAGATGAGCACGAGACACAGCCACCAACTCCAACTTGAACCGAAGCCGCGGAGAAAGGTGTTGCGGACGTAATAGATCTGGTTGGTGGGGTTGTAGACAGAGGAGAGGATGATGTTCCAGAGGAACCAGCCGCCGATGGAGAGGAAGAGGGCGAGGGCGTTTGTGAGGGTCTTGGTGTGTGTTTCTATGAATCTGTTTTGCGTTAGTAAGCCATCTCCAACGTAGTCAGGAATGAAGGGAATGAGAAGGGAAGGGAGAAGGAAAGAAAGGGGGAGTACATACTGCATCTTCAACGCAATCAACCACACCGCCGCCGTATACGTGATACTCCCCATGGCAAATATGGAATTATCCTCCGTCCAAAGCGCATCGCCATACAATCCCAACATGCAAAAGTAAACCAGCATCGCCTCTCCGCTCGCCATGAACATCCACCATAGATATACTTTGAAGTTGAACCCGCCATTCACCTGGCCTATGGTGTAGAGTTCAGGAACGGCGAGTAGCGTACTAGCGCTGAGATCTTTCTCAAAGACGCCCATGAAGATGACGGGTAAGGAAGTGAATAGCGTGTTGAACATGCTCAGACTCCACGATTCGTAGAGCGATGTACCGGTATAACCTACGCTTCTCTGGAAAAGCGCTTGTGTAAGGTAGAAAAGAAGTTCTTTCCAGAACGTGCCGACAGTGTACTTGCACGTGCGGATGTAATTCCAACGTCCATGCACCAGTAGCAGCTTTGTCAGGAATCTGAATTGCGCGATACTGTAATCACTGGTTCTCGCAGCCTGTAGTCCCTCTTTTCCTGTGATGCCGATCCCCACGTGTGCTTCTTGGATCATGGCAATGTCGTTTGCGCCATCACCAATAGCCAGTGTAATACTCTTCTTCACGCGCTTGCGGATAGACTTTACGAGTTGGGCTTTTTGGCTGGGGGAGGCACGGCAGCAGATGACGGAGGAGGCGAGGATGGCGAGGGAGTGGAAGAGCGTGTCTAGGGTATGGGAGGAGGTGATGCGGGAGAGTGTCTGACCGTCTACTACGACGACGGAGTGGGCGACTGTGCCGCTGGTGATGGCTTGGATGGCGGAAGCGATGGTTTGTTCGACGAGACCTGTTTCGTGGTCTAGGACAGTGACGGTGCTGAATTCTTTGATGAGGCGGCAGGAGTAGCCGATGTTGATGGCGGTTTCGCGCTTGTCGCCTGTTAGCATCCACATTTTGATCTGGGCGCGACGTAGTTTGTCGATGGCTTCTGGGACGCCGGCTTGCAGTTTGTCTTCGATGGCGGTGGCGGCGCAGAGATCCAGGTCTTGTTCTATTAGGTCGCCGGCTTCTTCAATGAGACGGGTGCGGTCGACGAGACTGGTGGTGGCGGAGAGGTAGGTCGCTTTCCAGGTTTGGTATTCGGATTCATGCAGGAAACGGTAGCCGTAGAGGAGGGTTCGGAGGCCTTCCGTAGCGAACTCGTTGATGTGTTGGAGACAGCGTTCGATGACTAGGGTATCGTCGCCAGCTACGCCTTCGTCGACCATGGCTTCCATGTCTTCTAGTTGCATTGAGCTTCGGGCTGAGGAGAAGGCCATGCTGAAACGATCGAGACCGGACTGGCGAGGTGTTATCATGGGTGTCTGCATTGGCGAGTCTTCGTCCAAAGACGACATGTCCATGCGGTCGTTCTCGCGCTCGCGTAGCCACTGGTCTACCTCATCTCTCGCTGACATGGAGCCTCGTCCGCCAACACTAGGAGCGAAAGACGAACGACCTAGGTTGAGACTAGCCCTCGCAGCCTGGCCGATAGTCATACTTTTTCGGCCGCCAACACTGCTCATACGACCGGCAACACTACTCCGTCGCTCAGCGTGTTCGCTCATACGCGCGATCGCATGTTGAGCCTCCATGCTCTTGCGGATATTGGCACGTCGTTCGATCTCAACCATCTTCTTGTTCGCCAGCGTAGCCAACTTCAATCGCTGCATGACGATGGAGTCAGCACCTTTGCAGATGATGCATATCCTGCCATCTGGAAAGCGCAGGATAATGGACATGCGTTTTCGCTTGCTGGAAAACTCGATGACATCTAGGATCTCATAGACCTCCGAGACAGCCTCTCCGTCAGAACCAGAGGGCATAATCTTGAGGGTGATAGTATGAACGTCGCGGTTGATGAGTAGGAAGCCCATGTCTTGCGCTGCCTGGACAAGTGCAAGCTCATCCGGAGAAGAAGCCATGAAGTGTGTCTTGCCGTCTTCTTGGATCTCAGGCAAGCAAGTGTGGCATAGCGCTAATGAGAGAAGGAACATGCGAGCTTTCTTCGAGAACGGCGTGTGAGGCTTTCGCTGAATATACCGAAGCATATCCTGAGTGCGTAGTTCCCGGGATGTCTTTCCTGGCTTCGCGCTCGACTGCCAGTTCGAGGGTCCTCCTTCCCCAGGACTCTCCAATTGCTCGACTGTCTCAATTGCTGGCGTTATGGGTTCGCCATTCGCAACATCCTTGGCCGATCTCACACTCTTCCTACTCTTCGCAGGCTGCTTCCCCTTCTTCCTTGTCTTGTGAATCAGCTTCCTCTTCTCTTCCTTCAGATCAGCATCATGCAACCAGCTCACACCGGCAACACTGAGTTTCCGGAACTTCATTGAGTTGTCCGTCAGCGTACCCGTCTTATCCGAGAAGATGTAGCTAATCTGACCAAGTTCCTCGTTGATTGTCGATGTCCTCGGCTCACACGGCGTATCGGAGACAGGGTCATACATGTCGATGTCGGTGTGCAGAAAGAACATCTGCGCCAGCTTGACAATCTCCAGACTGACGTAGAGTGAGAGCGGAATCATGGTATTGAACATGATGATGAAGGATGTGAAACTGGGGAAGAAGGCGACCGAAGAACCGCGGAGATACCACATGTCGTCCTCATTCTTCTGCCAAATCTTGTAGGCCACGGCGTTGAAGATGGACAGAGCTATGACAAAGACCACGATGAGAATGACGATGCGATTGACAAGGCCTTGTAGTGCTGGCGCTTTGATGCGAGGGTTCTTGTTCGAGTTCATCCGAATACGACATTCCTCTCCGGAGTAGATGACCATGCCGATCGCATCGGGTGTGTTTCGCAGAATACTGCCTCGGAAGATGATCTCGCTGAGAGTCAGTGGCGCTTGCTTCTCATCGACCATCACGCGACCTTCAAAGCTGTACAAGTCCCGGTTCGGGTCTTCGACAACGAACTCGGCCTTCGTCTTCAAGACATCCTCCTGATCGATGATGGTTTTAGAGACTGAAGCAGGCGTTTGTTTGCTTTTGAGGTTCGTCTCCCCATCCAGCGCCATCGTCTCAACAAACGCCACATTATTCTCCCCATTAGTATGAAGAAGCGCCATATCCGCAGGCGCAGCGTCGTTCCGCTCAAGCTTGATGATGTCACCAACGTTGATATCCTGCCACTTGATCGTCTCCCACTGCAGCGTCTCAGAACCAGGGCTTGTGCGCAACACCTTCGCCTCTCTCATGTTCTCCGCCTTGTCCAACCTCCACCTCCTCAGATCATCGTATCCTTCCTTTGCGATGGAAAGAGTAACAAAAAACAGCAGCGGTACTATCGTCGTAAACTGGCCCGTCGTACTAAGCCCGGGTATCATTTGCAAAATGGAAATAACAAGAAAGTAAAAGTTGGCAAGTTTGGAGAACTGCGCCACGAGTTGGCGGGGAATGAAGTTCCATGCCGAGTAACGCGTGGAGCGGATCCAGTTGCTCGTGTAGGGTTGTTCGGTACGTTCGTCCGTGAGAGGTTCTCTGCGCGTGGGATCGAGGTATATGTGTCGACCGTCTTTACTAGGCGGTACGTCTTTGATGCGGAAGATGAATTTGCGGGCTTGCTCTGCGAGATCTTTCGTTTGCTTGACTATTTGTGATCGGCGGCTTGGACCCTTGCTCTCCAACCAGGGAAGTGCGATTGGCCCTTCTCCCAACTTCGACTTTGAGATATCCGAGGCTGACGAGGCGTAGTCGACGTGCTCTGGCGTGACAGTGATGACGGCATCTCCAGACTTGCGCGACGGCGCATGTCCACTAGAGCCTTCCGCCTGTCCCATCGTAAGTTGTGACCTTCCAACGCCCTCCTCCAGTTCAATCTGTGTATCCGGTGATTGCGCCGTATCGTGGACGTTCCTCCGAAACAGGGCGCTGCGTAGCGAGTATCCGCGGTTGCGAGAAGTGGGCGATAGCGGCGATCGAGAGGCGCCATTTCGTGTAGGTAGTTGTGTACGTGAGGATGAAGCCTCAGCCTGATCTTCTGGAGAGACCTCGCGCGTGTTGATGGACAAGTCTGGCGTCCCAGGTCTTTGCTTGCCGCCAGGACTCTTCCCAATGTGTGTAATCTCGTCCCTGCCATTGCGCTCAATATCTGTCGAGAAGCGAACGCGCGGCGACTCTTCAGTTGTTAGGCGCGCAATCGAAGGGCGTCCCGTATTTTCCACCGCCGAAGTCCTCGATCGTGGCGCATCGTCGCCGTCTCTGGGTGTCTCGATCGCATACGGAGGGTTTGCGCTCTGTGTCGTCGGTGCCAGGTCATCCTCGTTGTGCGATGCGGAATGACGCCTTCTTACTCCTCCGCTACCTCCAATCCCAGCATTCGATGCATCGGGAGCATCTCCAGTCGGCGACATGATTTCCAGTCATTCCCTGTTGTCGTGTACGATGCTGTCCTACAGAAGGGTGCCGCAAAATCGTAGGAAATCCCCAGCCTTTGCCGCAGAGTCCGGTCTAGCGGCTTGTCCACGCGGGTATTACGACGTCGATGCCCGCGCTGGGGGCCTTTGCGTCTTGGGCTTTACGCGGCGCCGGCGATACTACAATGGATACGAATGATTACAACAACCACATTGCGGTACGCAGGCATAGGTGCAAACAAGGCGCAAACAGTACTGTTCCCTGTCGTTCATTCAAACACGCGCCAACAACACGGACGGTACCAAAGTCTAGGTTCAGGTTCCTTCAACCCACCACATGATGCCTGCCCCAGGCTATTTTAGGACTGACGTAGCTCGAACGGACTGACTCCACCAACTCCAGCTCCGCCCCCAGTAGTGCCGTTTTCCCCTCTTGAGTGGGCTGCGGGCTTGCATATGCGCGCTTCCCCAGAGCCATGTCTGCTTCTTCTGCAGTTTGCAGTTCATCGATCAGCAAAAAGGAAGATCTGACCCCGCAGCAGACGGGTCGCATCTGCGGCTGGCGCGAACGCAACGTATCACACATGGCTGAATGTGCAGCTGACGATCCACCAATCAGCTTCACCTCACGCAACGACAGCAACCATCGCTGACTACATCAAGATCGCGTATGAAGTTCATGATGTATTAGTTCTGTATGGATTATAGATGCCGCTAGTCAAATGCAAAGAATCGATGCTCACAAAAGAATCGCCTCAAGAACATATACAACCTATCCAAGATGCATTTGCCATTCAATTGCACCAAAAACGCACTACTCACTACTCCAGAATCCTGGCTTTTGAAGACCAATATGCTAATAATGCTTCGCTCCAAATGATATGGTATAGTCTCGTTCCCCCTCTCTCTCTCTCTCGCTTTCGCCTTTGCAGGCCCAACTCTCTCTCTCTCATTCTCACTCTCACGCAAGTCTCCAACTCCCTTAGATTTCCTCCTCCGCTGCCAAAGAAGAAGCCATTCTGGGTAGTAGGAACTTGCTTTGTGGTATCCGGTAGTCGTGTCGCTCATTAAGTATTGTAAGAAAAAAAAAAGACATAGAAGATGCAGTGTGCCCAGCGCCATGCAATATGCAGCCAGATGATGAACAACCAAACTGGCGATGATGATTGGTAAAAGAGGATTAGAGAAGGTTTGTCGGCATGTCCTACGACGCAGCAACGCACCAGTGGCGGTGGAAAACCCATGCGCTCTTCTGGCATTCTTTGCTGCAGTACTTGGTCCGCCGGCAGCGACGGCACTTGGCGAACTGGCGGGTGTACTCTTCCCACTTGCCGCACTTGTAGTATGCGCACTGTCGGATGCCGCCTCGAGAGTCGTCTTTCCGGCATAGGTTGCGCATAACAACGCTGGCCCAGTACTGCATGTCGGACGAGTGGTGCCGTACAGTAAACTGCTCAACCAGAGGGAAGATGTTGAAGTCGTCTGGAAGTTCGTATTCCTCCAGCTCCTCCTCTTCTTCCTCTGCCTTGGGTGTCGAGGCTTCTCCATCAAGGAGCTCAGTGCCGATCTTGAGCTTAGGCACCAGATGGGAGTTCTGGAAGTAGGACCGGAGGTTGCAGTATTTCGATACGTAAGCAAGTAGTTGCAGAGACATGAGTACGTCTTCATCCCGAGGCATAGCTGCGAGCACGCTAGCCGACGCATTGCGTTCTTGCTGGTATCTCGGTAGCCAGGGAGGCGGTGGGTTGGTGTTGACGACGTTGATGGTGGGCGGCATGGGAGAGAAACCGGTGATGGGATTGTTCGGCGGGGTGTTGGTGGGGTTGATTAGACTGCCATCGAGCGCTGGACGGTGAGTAATGTTGAACGTCTCGTTGTTCTCGTCTGTGCCTTCCGACGGAGCAGCGATAGGAACTGGTGTGTTGCCAGCATCCAGCATCTCTGCGTTGTCGACGATGTCGGCCATGTTGATCTCATTGTTCTGAATGCCGACGATTGGCTCATTCACAGACGGACCCGCCGCTGTTGCAGCCTCTGCAGACATGTCATCTTGTTGTGCTTCGAGGTCCGACTCTCCAGATACGGACAGCTGGTGTCGGATGGAAGGTCGGCGGCGCGTCCGGGCTAGCCCCGCTCTTGGGCTCGTCTGGCGTGCCTGTGGGGCGCTCGGTGTTGTCGGTGACTCTGGTTGGGAAGTGATCTCCCCTTGCAGGGCGGGGAGCATGGAAGGAAGTCGATCCGCATCTCGCACCGGCCGTAGCGCAAACGCATCAGGCGTTGCTTCCATGGAGGGTAGCGCCGTGACCAATGGCTGGCCAAGGTTGCGGGTGTTGTTGCCGGGAGCGCCAAAGAGCTGTGCTCGGCTTTCGTGGCTGCGATGGTGATGGTGGTGAGCAGGTCGGCCGCGTGCAAATGTCGTTCGCTCAGGAGGGGAGCTCAGGGAGAAGGCAGGAATGGGAGTCGCGTCGGCCAAGGGTGCGTCAGTCGGCTGGGGTATCTCAATGGGAGGAGGAATGATGCGCCGTGATCGATCAGCTCGGTGTGAGGAGCTCGACGCAGCCTCGCCGGTCCGCGAGGAGTGGTGTCGGCTCGATGCACCGAGACGTGCAGACTTGTTGAACTCAACCTCAGCTCGTGCCCGCATCTTGTCGACGACCTTGATGTAGTTGTCGAGAATGGAGGCGATGACGGGCACCATGTCGGCCTCAACCACACGCGTCCTGACGTTCTCGGAGCCGCGGACACCAATGTTGAAGATGCATTGGAAAGCGAGGTTCCACTTCCACATATCCATCATGTCCTTGCTCCGGCCCTCCTTGAGGATGCATATCAGGCGTTCGATGCCGCCATCGACGGTGAGAATGTCCCGTATGCGGGCCGAGGAGGTTGTGAGGTAGGCGAGGTGGTTGAGCGAGTTGATGAGCGGGAGCGTCGATGTGCAGTCGAGAGCGCGGCGGTCGTAGAGGGCGGTGGTGATGCCGACCGACGCCTTGTTGGCGTTGGGGATGCTAAAGTTAACTTCGCGCATGTTTGGAGCTGTGTGGTGCCGTGGCTGCGCAGGTGGGTGGGAGCTGGGTGGTGGAGAGGTGCAGGACTAGTGTCGCATGTGGTGGGCAGCAAGCAGGTGGGTTTGGCTGCAGGCTGGGAGCGAGCAAACAGCGGAGCTCGGGGTGAGAGGAGAAGCAGCCAGTTGTTTGTTGATGCTTCAGGCTCGGACGCAATAGAGGGGCCCGTGTGGTGGTGGTGGTGTGCTCAGAGTGGTGCTCAGACGGCGCTTCACAGCAAACGTGTGCTCGAGGGCGGAAGGAACCCGACAGCGCGGTGGGGACGGATCACAGCCGGACTCGGACGAGACGAAGCTATCACGGCTGTTGGGCAGAATAACCAAAGCAGGCGCCGGTGGAAAGGGATGGTGATGGCGGGAGATGAGGCGTGTTTGCTGTTGTTAGGGGGACCAGGATGGCTTCGCTGCCGCTGGCTGGCAGGCAAGAGCGCTCTCTGGCGTCGCAGTGGGGCCGCGCAACACTGATATCGTCTGGTGTGTGGCTCTACGGGTTGTGGTGGTAAGGCTGGGCTATGGGATGCTGGATGAGGCTGTCGGCGATGAATGGGATGTAGAGAGGCGGTTCGGGTGAGAGGTCATGGGCAGTGGAGCAGCTAGTCCCACTGTTAAGGATTGGCACCGACCGCCCAGAAGGGTAGCCTCGAACCGCTAATTTCATGCGCTACGGGCAAAAGAGAGCACCGAAATGACTGCTCACCTTTCACCTCTGCTAGACACTCAACAGCAAGTGTAGCTTACGGAAGTGATTGGGAAGCACACTCCTCGAGGACGGTCAGCACGTGTAGCGACATGTCACGGGCGCCTGTCCCCGCCGTCCACGAGTCCCTCTCTACCGCCCAAATTCCCTCACACGTCTCCACGCCACAGGTGGCGCCCTTGCCTCTGCCAATGCGAATGCCGTGAACCCTTGAAACTTGTCCCCCCACTGCATTGCCAGCGAACTGTGACTACTCGAGCTGCGTCTGCTGGCGCCTGCATCTTTCGGCGGCTCTCGAGAGGCTGCGTGGGGCGCCGGCCAGCTGCACGATGCCACCAAGGCTGCTGACAAAGGCGGCCCTCTCGTAGGGCCCATGCCATGCAGTGTCACCACTACGGACTCGACGCATCTGACTCAACGTGCTGCCCATCATAGGGAATTATTCACGCATTCCGGCCCAAGAACGCCTGCGCTGTGACGAGAGTGCAGTGGCACTGGATAGTTCTGCGGGGTGCACAGGGTCTTTACAGAATTGTCCCGTCATGGTGAAGGCCATTGGGCACATGAAACTCGCGCGCAGCTCAGAGGTTGCGACCTCACAACGTGGTCTGCAAAGGAGAACCCCCCAACCACCAGCCAATCCGCGCCGTCCCATACCAATGGCTGCAGCATTCTGTTCTTCACTCTCGTTAACCTGAATAATTTACCCAACCCTTTTGCTCCACAGTCTCGGACGCGATGGCCGCCTCTCCCCATGAGACAAAAGTCCAAGACTTCGCATCCGCTCCACCCGCGCCCGACCAGCCAGAGCGCTCTGCCTCAGATTCCGCCGCCCCTCCACATCTGACTATCGATACCCAGTTCAACGAACAGAGAAGTCGCGGCCGCTCTGCAACTGCGACCACGGCTACTGCAGCATCGACAAACCGAGAAGAGATCCTTTCCCCTGACCGCTTCTCAGTAGACTCGACCCTGCGTCGACGAATAACGCGATCGCATACCGTCAAGCACTACCAATCTCCAACACGCCCGTACCAGCACCAGGAACCCGGTGCGGAGCCCGGTGTCGACACCAAGAACGAGACCGATGGCCACAACTACCACCACCTCTACGCGCGATGCCAGATTACCGTCGTAGACTTCTCCGACGAAAAGGTCGAGTGCCATGAGCTGGACAACGATACATTGGAGGACTTTCTCAACTACCCGAAAGAAGACTGGGTGGCGTGTCGCTGGATCAATGTTAATGGCTTGTCCTGGGACGTGATTCGTTCCCTGGGAAACCACAAGAACCTGCACAGGCTGGCCATTGAGGATTTGATGAGCACTCAAAGTAGGACAAAGGTGGATTGGTACTCTGACCAGGCCTTCTTGCTCCTGACTCTGTCCAAACTCGTGCGGACGCCCATGGACGAGGACTCCGAGAGCGACTCCGACTCAGATTCCGACGACAGCGAGCGACGACGGCACAAGGCTCGCTCCCGCTCCCGCTCCCGGCACCCCCAGAAGAGGAAAGAAAAGAAGAAGTCGCTGTACAAGAAAGCGAAGAATCTGCTCTTCCCCAAGAGCGAAGCCAAGAAGCAGGCACGCAAGGATGAGATGATGAGCGCGCTGGACAGCCTAGAGAAACAGCTCGACGACACGCCCTTCGAGAAGGTCAAGATATCCTCTCCACCAGCCACCACCGCCGTACGCACTCTCCAACGCTACCGAGGCGGTTACAATCTCGATCGAATCGTCTACCTTGAGCAGCACTCAGCCCTCACTGAGAAGCATCTGACTGTCAGCGTCGAACAAGTCAGCATCTTCCTCCTCGCCGACAACTCCGTGATATCCTTCTTCGAGCACTCCGCCGACGACGTAGAAGACATGATACTCAAGCGTCTCCGCACCGAAGACACCATCCTACGCCGCAGCCAAGACAGCAGCATGATAGTGCAAGCCATAATCGACGCCATTGTCGATCTCGCCATCCCCGTCGTAGCCGCCTACGAAGACGCCATGGGCGAGCTCGAGCTCGACGTCCTCGAAGACCCCGAGCTGCACCACTCCCAACTCCTCTACCTACTCACCTCCGAACTCTCCATCCTCCGCAACACCATCCAACCCATCGTCTCCTTGATCAACTCTCTGCGTGATCACAAGGCTGACCCCATGGCTCAAGCCACCATGATGAGCCAGAGTACCGCTAACCTCGCTACCCGCAAGACCATGACGCAAATCAACATCAGCCCTCTCGCACACACGTACCTTGGTGATGTGGAGGACCACTGCATCATGATTACGGCCTCGCTGGATCAAATGCGGCGTGCCGCCGACAACCTTATCGACCTAATCTTCAACATGATGGGTGCCTTCCAAAACGAATCCATGAAAATCCTCACCGCCGTAACCATATTCTTCCTCCCACTTACTTTCCTCGTCGGATATTTCGGACAGAACTTCGAGCGCTTCAACGGCGTGCAACACCATTCCGATGCCTTCTTCTGGGTTATTGCCGTCCCTGTTATGGTTATCACGCTGCTCGTGCTCATGGCTGATCGCATATTGCGCAAGATTAGGCATTGGAGTGGGAAGCTAAAGAGGAGGGAAGCGAAGAGACGGGCGGTTAGGAAAGGGAAGGTGGGGGGCAATGGAATTTTGGGTGATGGGATTGGGCTGAGTAATGGGGTTAAGGGACAGCAAGGGTTGGGGCATCATAAGAGGAGGCAGACTATGTATAGTAAGGGGAATATTGGGTCGTTTTAGTTGCTGGATAGGGTTTGTCGACGAGGAAGGCAACTTGTTGAGACGGTGGTATAGATTCCTTTTGGTGTTGGTAGGACATTGTTGTGAGCGAGCCTTGTTGGGCTTGCCAGAGCGGCCTTTGCATAGACACATTTTACTGGCAATTGGCGACTCTTCTTGATAGACTGTATAAAAGATACCCCGTATTGCGCTCGCACTTGGTTTCTTGTGGGTGGCTCTGTTCATGTGCTTGCAGACCTATGATTACGTATCATCCGCTCTTCGCTAATGCGGTCTGCGGGTCGCTGCTGCCACCAGAAGCGGCAACAATTTGTTTCGCATTATCGAGAAAGATATAAGATTATGTCTAGCTAGAAGTACACATTATCTTAGAGACTACCTACTTACTAAATTATAATAGTGTACATGCAGCAAACCTTAGAATGTGACACGGATTTCTGCCGCGGCGCCTCGGCTGCCTTATCGGGCCATAGCATCATCGCATGCCCTGTGCGAATCTAGCCGGCAAGTTGTCGCATACACGAGTACCCAACAACCTTCGAAGAACATGGCTAAGGCGGCGGGGTCTCGACACATGCACTCGCGAGGCTCAAGAAGAGCTTGTCGCGCTGATTGCCCCATCCACTGTCGCGGTCCTCAAGCTCGGGTGCTACCACACACCTTTCCAGCCTATCATGAACGCCAGCAGGCAGAAAGTCATGCATGTTGTATTGGCCTTCTCACAATAGATCATATACGGCCTGTATGCCGCGCAGTGACGTCAAGCGCATCAGGCTGAACTTTCTCACCAGCTCAGAATACAGCTTACTTCTCACATTGACCATCCCCCATAAACTCTGGATACCATGGAGGGAGGCCCGTCAACTGCGCAGTTCGAACACGATACCATTCCGGACGGAGGTAGACACATACGTTTGTTGGAAATCCAAGAAATCGATCCAGATGGTCACGTAGTCTGCCGTCTAACCACCTGGCCTGTTGCAGGGGCTCCTGCGTACTATGCTCTGTCGTACGTTTTCCGCATGTGCATTGACTACATGCTCCATACTGATCGGTCACTTGTGGCATCAGATATACATGGGGCTCACCAGTCCCAACTTATTGGATTTCTATCAACACACTCAATTTCCCGGCAGGTGAGGATTGCGTTTACGCGCTGAAACAAGCGTTTTCTTCCAAAGCAAGCCAGTACTACTGGATGGACGCTCTTTGCATCAATCAAAATACTACAATGGAAAGAAGTCATCAAGTCGGAATGATGGCGCAGATATATGCACGATCGGTGCACGTGTTGGCATGTGTCGGGCCTCACACGGATGATAGCACGTCTCTGTTTCGGTCCATCGACAAGAACAGGTTGCTTCTTGCCAGCATATACAAACTCTCTCTTGGGTCCACCATCAAAGATACACGCCACTGGGTAGCGTCCAATCCTATCCCGAAGAGCTCTTGGGTCACACTTCGGTGTTTGTTCGCAATGAGTTCTCCCCAAAGGCAAGCGCTAGCATCCGTGTTCATCGCCTTCATGAAGCGTCCCTACTTCTCAAGAGTCTGGATCTTGCAAGAGCTACATGTTGCCCCCAAGATCTCGCTTTGTTGTGGCATGGACAGGCGTTCGTTCGACTATCTTTTTGGTGTGGCTATGCTAGTGGACTTCTGGACCAACATGTCGGACTACACCGACTCTTTCTCCAGTGGCGTTTCGTTGATGGCAAGCAGTTTATCTTGGCAATCGTGGTTTTCACGCCGACAGGGTTCTTGTTCAATATTGCAAGAAGAACTCCGAGGCATAGAATCTCAACGCGGTTGTCTGACGCTTGCTTCAGGCGTTCGAGCGTTGGGAAGTCGCCGCTTGGCAGAAGTGCTAGACACCATGCAGAATTTCCAATGTAACGACGTTCGAGACCGGCTGTTCGGTACCATGGCTCTGGTAGATTGGGGAGGCGGCAAACCCCCTGTACCTGACTACAGGAAGTCTAATTGGCAAGTCGCTATTGAGGTCTTACGCCTATATCTCGATAACTCGGAGACTGCGCCATTACATGAAGCGCCTATTGAATGGCCTCGTCAGCTGTCGAAAATCTTCAATGTCACGTATGGGGCGCCAGCAATACTAGACTCGATAGCTGAGCGATATCACCCGATTGATGTACCTTGGCGCTTCCTGTACACACAAGAACCATACAAACACAAGCGCTACATGGACCTCTTCGACGGACGTGATGTACGACTTAGATGCGAAGCCTATAGGGCGCGCCTTCAAAGTCTATCAACAGTCAACCTGAACTTTGAAGACGATTCGAGAGACACGTGGCGTGGTGTCAAATTACGTGACGTCATGAGTATGGATGATGAGAATCCAGAAGCAGGCGACTCACACATGCGCTACCTGTATTGTGCAGCAAATGACCCAAGCCCCGATTTTGATCGTCAAATGGTAGAGATATTGGATCATATGCACCATGTTTTCGGATATGCGCCGCCAGGAACCAGACCGCATGACTGGCTTCTAACCTGTAACGGTACACTCTTGTGCGATGGAAACCCACCGATGGTAGTAGTTACAAACGCACATGGATATGGTGGCATATACGCCATGATCGGTCAAGCTTCCAAGGTCCGTGGATACAAGGATGACATTTCCCCTCTCCTTGACTGGACGAACTTTGATTCGCATTGGCAGGCGGAGGACTTGTTTCACTTTGAGTACATGTACGGGGAACAACCGGTACTCACGCTACGAGCAAAGGTCTTCGGTACTCAGGATCGAGTTGGACGCCCCGCACACGGGTTCAAGACACTCTTCTACAAACCAAAGCGGTCTGCGTCTAACCTCGATCCCGACCATGGAGGCTTCGCACCCGACTAGAACCACAGAAGGATTCCTGTAACCATCTTTGATCTGGAAAATCCTTTTATAGACTCTCTGTTGGAGGACGACAAAGGCCACGGAGGTCTTGTGCTGGCCGTGTGAGAAGGCGTCCGACCCTGAATGGCCAAGCGGTACGTAGTCAGAGGCTCATTGTGGGTAGGAATGGGTGATTTGCGTGTCCCTGTGAGACAACCGCCTCTATCAATTATTCAAGCAGTGCTGACATTGTACAGGTTTTCTCAAGAATGAAACTTGTTCATGTTCACGAGCTCACCTCATTCAAGAAGAAGCTGGACACTCTAGAGCCTACGTTAAGGTCAGACAATCGACTTTGCATGTTTCCAACTTAATGTAGTCTGCAAATCTGTTCAACTTTTTTTCCTTGCATGAGACGCCAGTCCCTTCTCAAACGAAACGGTCCGCTCTGAGTACAGGTATCCTGGGCCACCCTTCGCATGTTCTGGAAGAAGGACGACGTAGACGCATGGTCTGACCAGATCTTTGTCGAGCACAAAGCGAAGTTTAGAGGCAAAGAGACTGTCGCAAACACGATCTCACTGACCTCTACTCTGCATACGTTCCACACTCAATAGAGGAGCGCGAGGAGGGTACCAAGATCAATCTCCTGGACGTGCCACAGTCTTCCAAAGACGGAACAGAGTCTGGCGACGGCTACAGACCTTTTGTACACAGGGGCATCACGGCTGTTAGCGGCAACAAGCTGCTCAAGAGCGGCGATAAATTTGTTATGTCTACTGACGATCCGGTCAACAAACCGCTGCCTGACCCAGGTAAGTTGTACTTTTGCAAAACGCATGTGAGACATATACTAACTTCGTATTCTCCACTAAACAGTTCTAGAGAATACATCGACATAAGAACATGCAAGGCAGGTGGCCCGACGTTGATGTAGGCTCTAGGGCTTCTTAGCTCTTTTCTTTATCCTCTATTCCATCGTCAAGCTTGGCAATAGCGTCCTGTAACCTCCATAGTCCCCATCGCCTCAATTTACCATAAGCTTTCGAGATGCTCCTTTACATCTCAGTTGATCCCCTTCGTACCGAGCTCGAGCTCAGCCTCTTCTCGCGCCACGTTGACCCGTGATCCACTTCTGACAAGCAAAGAAGGACGTCGAGTTGGATATGTAATATCTTCAGTTGATTTGCCGTCTGAAACCGGATGTTCAGCAGCGTTGATGATGCCTTATGCGCAATCCAATACATACCAGTTGCTCGACGTGCTATCGTCCATCGCATGTATGCTTTCCAGATTGTCATTGCGGATACTGGGATGGTGATTATGAGAGCCGCAATCGCGACGAGAACTTCGGCTGAAATCGACATTTGCGTTTCGTGATGCGTGTATGGACCAAAGAGGCGATGTAGTTATTCTGTAGCAGAGCGAAGATGGCGGCTCGAGGACTCTAAACGCGCTTTTTATACTTGTCTTTGCCATGTGAGGTTCCCAGCAGGGAGAATCAGCAAAATTGAAGGTCGTGATTTACTCCTCGCAAACTATGAGGTGGGTTCCTTGCAACTGCAACAGTCTGGCGCGAGCCAACTAGGGCTCGTTGTTCGCCAGGCTGAAGTGGTTGACCGAAAGCTTACGAGCAAGCCGACAGGACTGGTCACTCTGGAAGTTGTACATGTCTGAGGGGGCGCTTCACCACTTCAGCCTTGATCAATGAATCGGATGAGCAGGCATTCCTGCTGCCACTAGATAGTGGCGAAGGATAGAATGCGCCTTTGACTCAGACTGGGGCCTCGTCTTAGCTCGGACTGGTTATTAGGATTGTACCTGTATGTGCGATATGATTGCGATGACTTTGCCTAGTTGATGCACCAAATAGTGGCGCGCTTGGATGACCTGCAGCACCACTCTGGCGTCAGCCAATAAAATCACTTCGGTAAGTGGACGCGCCATTCTCCGCACCGGTGAAGGCCTTTCCACCAAGGATCTTAGCGAAGAACTCGGATGGATTCTCTGTTATGCTGTCACCTCATCGGTTGATGCAAGTAGCAACGCTTTCATTCTGGTCTCGAAGGGAGAAACTAAACACTCTGGAGCCTACGTTGACATTGGATTAGCTGCTTTGCACAATTTGATCTCGATGTAGACTGCAAACCTAATGCTCGTTCTGCCTCAGACGGTGAGAGTCAGGAAGCGATGTTTTGGGATGGGCATGGGTCCCGGGGGACTGTGAGATAGTGGGGCAAGGACACTAGTTGGACCACTAGCGCAATTCATTGGTTCGCAGCCATAAATACCAAAGTGTGAGCGTCCTCCTGGTCCTGATGTACAGTCTGGTAAGCACCAATCAACACACGATCCCGTCATGCAGCTGTCACAGCCTCTCTTAACCATGCCACGTCGTGCGCAGCCTTCTTTGGGAGGTCCGAAATCATTAACCTTCCGTGAGAGAAGCTGCTCATCTTGTGCTGAATCAACCTACTTCACTTTGTCACATACCTTGCGCATCACTCTGATCGCCGGGCAACATGACTTCAACTTTGGTCAGTAGCCGGGGGCCCAAAGCTTCCGATTGGGCGAAGATGAAGCCGTACATTGCGGAGCTGTACAAGGTGCGACAGCTTCCATTGAAGGCAGTCATGAAGGAAATAGAAGACAAGTATGCTTTCATCGCCAAGTAAGTCAATATTTATCGTCGTGGAGACTGGGACTCAATATCTACAGAGAAGCAGATTATCGAACCAGGATCAGAAGATGGGGTGCCGCAGATGCGTCATGGAAGAAGAATGGAAGTAGCGACGTTAGCGAAGCAATCGCGACTACGCTCCTTCGCTACGCACAATCCGGCTACGAGATCGAACTTTACAGATGGGGGGAGCTGCTTCCGGAGAGAGAAGTTCACCGGATCAAGAATCAGAGTCACGTACCTCTCCTCAAGCTGTTCAATGCAAGCCGTATGGACAGCTCAGTCCTACCATTTGCTGTAACCTGAACCTGACATGACAAACAGCTCCAGAGCTACCGAAGGGATACGTCCTTCGCCCTCAGCTCAAAGACCGTGTCGAAGACCTCACAATCGATCTGCCTTTTTTGACTCTAGAACGTTGTATCTACGAGCGTTTCACCCCAATTTGCCCCACGCCTATGCTGGGCAGCACCGACATGCTTGAGTTGCGAGACTATATTCGCGTTCAACGAGGACTCCCCTTGCTCCAGGTTTCGAACGAAGCGTTGTACGAGCGACTTATGTCGAAGACATCGGCATTGCGCTCGATTCTTCCATGTACAGAGGGCCGAATTGGTGACACCGGCTCTGACTCGATTCCAAGTATGCGCATGGGCGTCCACATGTCGGATCTGCACCGCCATCTTCTGTGCGCACTCGGCAACAATCTGGCTGGCCTTGGGAATATCTCTGGTCAACAGCTCTACCACCTTTTGAGAATGGTAAGCGACGAGCATGTTATCGTGAAGCTTCTGTCCGAAGGAGGGCACTTAAGATTACCGATAACTCAGCAACTATTAAGAGCTTGCATCGAGGTTGGCAATGCGTCCATGGTGGACACGATTCTGTCGATGAGAATGTTGCAGGTTCACATTAACGAGCTGACTTGCGAAGTGGATGGGGAGCCTTACACAGCTTTAGAGCGCGCTTCGATGCTAAGGAACAAAGCTCTGGTCGACGTCATGCTCCGTCATGGTGCAGATGTCTACAAGTCATTTGACCGGAGAGACACCTTGATGTATGCCTTCGGGGCTCTGAATTGCGCCCTACTTCACGGCCCCAGAGGCCACAGGCTTGATCCTCAAATATTCAACACGCTTCTGGGAAGGATGGACCGATTCGACTTCAGAACCTTGAAAATCCTAATGATTGCGAGAGAACACAAATTTCTAATCGATGTACTTAAGAAATTTGCTCACGCTAACTACGATGATTGGCAGATCGCCAACGGGACAGAATACATATGGGAAACATTCCTCCGGAACATAAATCAAGAAAGGATGGCTTTGGAAATGCTAGAGATCATGGGAAGGCTGGACGTAGCCAAGACTACTCGGATGCTCAACATCGCAGCAAGCAATAGGCATCACACTGTGGTACTGAGGCTGCTACATGAAAAGATTAGTCTTGACAAAGCTAGTCTCTGTTCGGCAATCAGAGGCAAGGACGAGGAGCTGGTACGTCTGTTCTTGAAGCAAGGGGCGACGGTCAACGACCATCCAACAAGGAACGACAGGAAATACGGCAAAGACCCATACTCAGACCCATACTCAGACCCATACTCAGACCCATACTCAGACCCATACTCAGAGGCGATTTGTACGAAAAACGAACGTATAATTCAAATTCTCGTTGAACACCACGCCTTGGAGGGTCTCGATCAATGGGACTCTTGGCTTCATGCTTGGAAGGCCGCAGTAAAAGTTTGCAACAAAGGGATACTCGCAATGCTACTTTCCAAACGACGAAACATCCCAGCGCACCATCTGGGATGCGCTCTGAGCTCGGTCTCGAGGCTTGGAGACTACGATATGGCGATTGAGTTGCTGAATGGCGGCGCGGAGCTCGATGCAGTATCCGAAAGACGGGATGAGATTCTCCCACCTCTCGTTCAAGCGCTCAAAGCAGAACAAGATGAAATTGCCGAGCTTCTATTAAAATCTGGAGCAAACCCGAATTCAGTATTTTCCCATGATCACCACTCGACAGTTCTTCTCGCAGTGCAAAACGGGAATCATGCCATGGTAGAGAAGTTGCTAGCAGCGGGAGCCCGGCTAAATCCACCAAAAAAAAATGAGTCACCTGCTTTCCTAGAAGCTGTGAGACAGCAAGACCTCGAGATGATGGAGAGGCTCTGGTATGCTGGAGCGGAACTTGGAGGAGCGCTTACGGTTGCTACTTGCGGGAACTTTGTGGACGCATGCACGTGGCTGCTCTCCCACGGCGCCGATCCGCGCGACTCGCGAGCACTACAACATGCCTACCAAAACGCGAGTTCATCGTTTGGAGCCATTCTTAATGCTCTCAGAGTAAGGTATCCTCTTGGAGTAGGAGGGGGGTTTGCATCGACTGTACTGTGTGACGCGCTTAGGCGCTACGACAGACCTGCAGTGGAGCTGCTACTAAAGCACGGTGCCGATCCCAACGGCTTTACTCACAATCCTGATTCAAGGGATCGTCAGATGGTCACACCTTTCTTCATCGCCCTCACGCGAGATATAGGCAATGACACGTCATGGGCAGAACTCTTCCTGGACCACGGGCACAAGCCTAATGTCTTCGAATGTACTCCACAAACCGTAGTTGCCAGACTATCTGATCTGCATGTTGAGCATGGTTCTGGTTCGCGACTACATCAAGAGTGCCGCCAACCTGGCGCAACGATCACTGCTTTGCTTGCCGCAGTTGGTACGAAGAACATGACCATGGTTCGTTTGTTGTCGCGGCGGGAAGATGCCGATATAGACTTTCCTGCCTCCGGTAGGATCAGACGTACACCGTTGCAACGAGCGGCAGAAATCGGAAGTCTCGATCTGGTGGAGTTCTTCTATGGATCAGGGGCAGATGTAAACGCGCTACCTGCTAGAACAGGTGGCGCAACCGCACTCCAACTCGCTGCTCATGGCGGGTTCACTGCCATAGTGCTGTATTTGCTGAGCAAAGGAGCGGCTGTAGATGCTCCAGGGGCTGTCATCGACGGAATGACCGCACTCGAATGTGCTGCTGCCCGCGGACGAGTGGATGTTCTATATTGCCTTTTAAGGGCTAATGCCGGACAAGGTGGCCGCGACCATGCGCAGTTCCAGAGAGCCTCTGCCTACGCAGAAAAAGCTGCTCATTCTTCTGTCGTCGACATGTTGCGAGAGCATCTGCAATCCGTCGGACATTACGGCGTTTTCGTGGGGCATAAGAACCAGTCTGTTACAATGAAAGAGGTCGTCAGATAGCGGCGTACTCTCGTACGTATGCATGACTTTTTGGTTTGGCGCGACACGAACGAGCGACTCACAATGTCTGGAATCCATATGTACCCTTCCAATCAGCTCCTCTCGACAAGAGAAGTAGCGTCAATACAAGAGCTTGGTTTGGTACCTCACATCACAAAGTCACTACCAGATCCCCCGAAGTCATACTATGATGCGACGAGGACGTATGATCATCATAGAAAAGGGCGACACCGCTCGGGTCGAAGGAAGGACGAGCTCTTCTATCGTGCTCAGGAAGTTCCTTGGGGTAACAGATCGAGAGCATGCGCCTCACCATCACCCATTAGAAATCAGCACCAACGAGAAGAACAACCCAACGACACATCCCTACCCCCTACAAACACCAAACTCCCCCTGACACCCCCTCTCCACCTTACAGTCATCCTCCGTAATCCCACAATTCCCATGCCTACTACAACATTGCCCCTTCCGGCAGATATACCCCTTCCCCTTCCCTTTTCCCTTATTCCCACACGTCAGATCGGGGGCAATCCTCTCCCATGGGATGCTGTCGTCCGCGGTTTCGCACTTTGCGAAGGGTGTTTGGCAGCTAAGTTTGGATCTGGTGAGGGGATCTGGGAGGCGGGCGGTGCGGTACCATTGTGAGGGTGAGGGTTCGCCGAGGCATTCTGCTACGGTGACGGCTGTGCGGTGGTTGTTCGTTAGTGGGTGTTGGTATAGAAGCAGGGTGAAGATGTGGACGGACGCCGGCTTACTTTTTATACTTCTCTTCCGCACAACCTTGATCATGTAATCAATTAACTCGCCCTGTGTCCATTCTGCCTGATCATGCGCCTCAACAATACTATACCCCCTCTCTAGCCCTTGATCGAACATTTCCTTTGCTTCTCTAATTGTATCTGCGGATTGGTATTTCCAGTCTTTGGTGTTGAGGTCGCTGATGATCACGTGGTACTCGAGTTCTTTCAGCACACCGAGCGCTTGGCTGTTTGCGGCGAGGAAAGGTGGGCGCATGTAGTAGGGGAAGAAGCCTAGCATGTTTGTCATGGCGTCTTCTAGAAATGTCATTTCGTTGCGTATGGCGGTGGGGGAGAGGGAGGAGAGGTTGGCGTGACTCCATCTAGTATTGCGATCAGTTGATGTTCTTGTATGGGTGAAGTTTGTGGAGGGGGAGGCGTACGTATGCGACCCAATTTGATGGCCCATGCTAACCATCCTGTGTAGGGTAGAGTTGTAATCGTATATCTTCCCCTTGTTATCTCCGTTGATGAACCACGTCGCTGTAAACCCCGCTGCTTCCATGCTAGAAGTCCAGATCAGCAAAGGGGTACGCAGAATCTCATCTTGGAGTTTTTATACCGATCAAGTATATCCTCCGAGTAAATCCACGGCCCGTCATCAAAAGCCGACGCAATAACTCCAGGCGTTGTACATGAATAGATTTGTACACCAAAGGGAATCGCGGAAGTTGAAGATACCAATGCCGTGAGAGCGGCGAACGCGCCCGTTATACTACCAAGTCTCCGGCCCATTTTCGAAGCTGGCATACTGTTCGCCGAGTAGTAGGTAGTTGACTATTAGCGTTTCTAGTTCGATCTTTGGACGAAGAGGATAGTCAAGAGGATGGTTAACAGAATAATCAACTTGCTGTGAGCTGGACTTTAAACCTTCCCAAGCTATAGGTCATGAGATGTGCATCGACATTGCCGTTAGCTAATGTAATTCATGAATCCTGTGGCGTTGCAAGGCACGTTCTCGATCGCGCAACAACGACAGCCAGCTAAAGAGGTTATACCTGTCCGACTAGACATCCCACCGCCTTGATTAAACTCCAAGTCAAGGTCAGTACGCGTGGAAGTAATAAGAGCGAGGATCTCGGATCCATACCCTTGGGTTTCTGCCCGGCTGGGCGAGCAGCAATAAGGTTCAATCTCCCTGGGAGCCGCTCTAAAAGCTGACCGCTACATGGATGGCGACTACAATGAACCTGGAGGTCTACGGAGGATGTTCCAGTAGATGTAACTGGAGCGCATGTCAGCCTCACCATCAAAAAGAAGCACGTGTTTTGAAGTTAGATGTGAAGAATGATGGTATTCATTACGGTCTATCTATATCAACACCTAGGCTAGTGACCAGACATCAGCCACCTTTAGAGACTTGACACGTCCGCATCACAACCATACCCAGAAAGAACGCCAATCAATGCATATCGCGACAGAGATGTCCAAAAGATCAAGGCGTTAAAAATCGTCCTGTAGCATAGTAATAGGTCGTACAAGACGCACCTATTGAACCTGCTTGATCTTGCACTGCCAACCTGAGTTCGCCTCAAGAAGTGGGAGACTATTGTTATGTTAGCACGGTCCTCACAATTTTGATCAGGGTATATAGGAACTTACCTAGCACCCAAGCACCATCCCAACTCATTACCCTTGATCTTCTTCGCAATCTTGACCTCACGGTCAATCGGCATACCATACCCACTCCTCAACAGCTCATACTGGAAGTTGAGATCCAAGCACCACTCGGGCCTGCCCTTAAGCTCCTCAATCGCCTTGGGCACAGCATTGAAAGAATCCCAGCCCTTCTCGCCAGTGCACACCTTGTTGGCAAGATCTTGTAGCTCGCGGAGGGTGAAAGACTCGGGCATGCCAAGATCTTGGGTGCGGTCGTAGAAGTAAGAGAGGAGGTAGACGGCTTCGGTCGCGAAAGTTTGCTCGAACGGTGGCTGATGGACACCGCGGAAGGCACAGGGCGCAATGGCGCATTCGTCGTCTTTGTGGAGGGTCTTCTCGGCTAGACCACGGCATTGGGTGGGCGAGGCGGTGGCGGGGCCGGTCATGTTGACTGTGATGGAGTCGCCGAGTGCGTGGCCCTTGGGCATTTGTACTTCGACTTCGCGTGTCATGCCGGGTGCGATGCAAGGGTTTACGATGGGCTTCTGAAGGTACTCCTTGTTGTCCTTGTTGTTCTCGTGGAGGCCAGCGAGGAGGGTGCTGTGGACGTTGTTGCGGGCTTCCATGAGACCGTAGCCTAGGTACGAATGCTGGTAGAGATTGAAATTCTGGTTGGCGAAGTCGAGCTCGTATCTGTGGTCGCCCTTTGCTAGCTCTGTCGGGAGTCCGCCGCGGGGAGTGTCGGGGAAGGTGGGCTCGAAGATGATTTGGGTAGAGCCACCACCGAGATCGAGGACAGCGGCGGTAGGGTTCTTATCCGGGCCGCCAATCTTGCCTAGAAGGTAGTTGACTGTGATCCACGCGTATACTCCCTCCATCTCGCCAGGCATGACTTCGACGCCGTTCTTCTCTTCCGAGACGAGCGGGAATGGGTAGTCGTTGTCGAGGTGGTGGCGCACGGCGGCGAGAATAGCATTGCTCTTCTGCTCACCGAGCTTGCGGAGACCGGCCGTGGCCTTTACAGCGACGGGTGTGCACGACTGGTATTCCTTGGGCACGTTCTTCAGCGCAACGTCCATTAGCACGTCCAGACTCTTCGCAGCAGCCTCAGGGTTGTCTCCGTATGCTGAAAGACCAGAGCCTCCGTCTCTCTTAGGTGTCATCTCGAAGTTCTCGCTCTCGAGTTCAGGGCTCGGGCCGCAGTTGTTGAACTTGTAGACGTGAATGCGGGAGCCGGTGCTGCCGGCGTCGATCATGAGGGCATATTGGATGAGCGGCTTGTCCTTGGAAAAGGACTTTGTGCATTCGGCCTTTGCATCGCCGGCTGCTGTGTTGCCGCCTGCTGGACGGGATACTGATGACGGTGTTAGCACGTGTCTCTCCCAGCATGTGTCCTCAACCTACCTGCTGGTCTTGAGATGCCATCGCGCGGTGCGACGAAATACAACACAAGCAGTATGAAAGCAATGACGCCACCTGTCTTCAGGTAGCGCATCCGCTGCCCTTGATTCATGACGGCGCTGCCCTTGTGGTCGTTCATGAATGCGTCCGAGTACGTGGAGCGATGGCGCGAGTGTCTGTCGGCTTTGGCGTTGGGGTCGCTGGCGTCGCGATTGGGGTCGACGTTGCGTGGTAGGGAGACGGAGACGCGGCGGCGTGGGCCAGTGAAACTAAAGTAGGACCAGATGCCGGGACGTCGTTGGCTTCCGGGAACCTCAACTCCACTGGACATGGGACTAGGCGACACGAGGGGAGAAAAGGGTCCAAGTTTAGGGCGCGGTCATTGAGCTGAGCTGGAACCAAGTTAGCCAGGCACGTGTGGTAATGCGAACACAGTTGCAGTCAACGTACAACAGGAGTGACTGTTCAGAGCAGTGGGAGAGGAGGTGAAATTGCGATTGGCGTTACGCAAGCCTGCTGCATTCGTGTTCGTGTGCTTGTTGAGTGAGGTCCCTGAATCTTGGCACTAACATTTCCACTTCAGCCCTGCCGCGCCGCTATCCAATCGCGCCGGTCTTATCGGCAGCGGCTATATTTGGCATCGCATTCAAGTCGAGACGGCGTGGTATCTTTTGGTTATGCTACAGATACAGTACGGATGTCTTGCCACAATATATTTCTCCTTTACAACATCTAGTCCCCAAATCCGTGTAGATATCTTCCCCGACATGTGATCTATCTCAAACCGTGGCTTCGCTGCCCCCTCCCTCGTATACCGGCCTCCCATAATGGAGATTGAGTGCGCTCGCTGGCGGCAGATATCGTCTGCGTAGCATGGAGAGGACAGGTGGGGTGGAGTGATGGCTAGTCGGGAAGTTGAATTGCTTTCGCGAGAGGCCTTGCAAGATGGCCATGGGCGAGTTCGACAGTGGTATTCGTAAGCGTTTCACAATGATCGTGCAGTGCAGCGTTCCGTGAGTCGCCCAAACTGCCTCGAACGCTTCAGCCGAAGGATAGTCCAGCCCTCTTCATGACACTCTCAAAGTCCTCGAGACTAACCCCTCCCACGTCTTTCTCCTGACCCTTGACCCCGCCGTTGGCCTCGATGATCATATCCTTCAGAACTTCATCTGGCACGTCTTCTCGCAGTTCCTTCGCTACCCTCCTCAGATGGCCCAGCGTTATCGGTCCCGCAGCGCCGTGTGTGAAGAGCTTGTATGCCGCGCTAACCTCTTCTGCGTTGCTCTCGCCCTGGAAATCTTCCTCGTCGTCATCTTCGTCGGACCCTTGTTCCTTCGAGTGTATAGCGATCGCAGCGTATGAGAGAAAGGGCATGAACTCGACATAGCCGGTATTAAGAGGGTCGATGGTGGATAAGATAGAGGACATCTCGGACTTGTCGGGTGTGAGATTCAGCGAGCTTTGTAGTCGTTAGCATGGGCGCGCTGCTCTCGGGCGCATTCGCGTGACCTACATCAGAACTCGGCGCACATCGCTTTTCTTCAACACGCCCTCCTTGGAGTCTTCATGTTCGGGATGCGATACGGCAAAAAGGCCAAATGCTTCGCGAATCTCCGCCTCTTGCGCCGCGGTGATGCCGTTCTCTTTCGCAAGTTTCGAGGGGCGTTTGACAGGCGGCGGCTTGGTGGGAGGACCACGGCGTTTAGGAGGCTATTACGTGTCAATTGCTATCCATAACCCGAGCATGCATCACAGAACTTACCATGTCGCGTACTTGCGAAGATCGAAACGTGCTCCTGTGCTGGTGGGTGTCGTTCGTCATCTCATTCGCTTCGATGACGCGACTGCATGGGCCAACGCCAAGGAGAACACAGGCCCCTTCCCGAACAATTAAATTCTTCGCTCCCACTCCCCTCCTTCGCGTCAGGTTATAAAGCCAACGCGACTTCCTCCGTGTCTATTCTTCAACACTCCCTTATTCCATTCCTTTTGCGGCTCTGGAGTCTTCTTGTTGCTCGCCATTTGACATGGCATACTAATGTAGACGCGTCGGACGCGATTAGCGTCGACATCTTCCACTACGAATTACCTACCTCCCTGAACCCACCCCTCCTCCTGGTGCGCCTCCGGTCTTGCAAGATGGGAGGATATTATCCGCAGACGAGGAGGTGAACGGACGCAGTGCTCGAGTGCCCAAGCACCGGTCCCATGCGCGGAGCAATCCCATCCGACTGTTGAGCACTAGGCGTGTCGCGATGTGTTGGTTCACCTCTTAGGCTGGGATTGGCACAGGTGTTGGCTTTGAGGGAGTTCTCTTTTTTCACTTTGACCTCCGTGATTCTCATCCCTTCCATTATTTAATGGGGGACAGACACCAATTTCCGCTTCTAAAATTGCTAGAGCTTGCCATTACGGATTTTCACGTTGAGCAAGTGTGGACAGTGAAGCAAGATTAAAAAACCTCATCTACCCCCTTCAAGGTGGTGAGGCCTTTGTTCCTCAACTCCGTTGAACCGATTAGATGGCTCAAGGGCGAGGAATGGAGGAGACATACTTTTGTTGCATCAACACTTTGGTGTTTACAGAGCGTTCCATTTCTCAACTGTTGCCTCCACTGTGCTGTCGCTGGCTCGCTGCGTGGCCTCGGATGACTGTGTAATCGTACAGTCTCCGCCCGCATGGCCAGGCGCATCGCGTCCGCCATCGCACATGTCAATGGCATGGTGTTGATGAATGATGAAAGCTAACAGCCCTTTTCAGCTACCCGCTTTAACAACATCAATACAGTTTTTCATTTGATCCACCCAAGCTCGCTTTGAACATTGTGTGATGTTCTCTTATGCATGTGCCCTTAAGTCTGCGTCGCCTTGAGCGGTTGTGGCTGCGAGTGGCTGCCTCTCTTGCGCCCTGCATGCTAGCGTGGGCGAGGCTCACGAGACCCCACCAGCGGTGCAGGAAACCACATCACCTCCACCGTGTCCCGTCCCCCGGCGCCCACCGTTGCGCAGCCGCGGTCCGACCTGACGAATCACATCTCTAGCATATCAGCACTTCATTTAAGGAAGAAGACTGAACACCCTAAAGCCTATGTTGACGTTAGATCGCCTACTTTCTATGAGTTCACGTTGATGTAGGCTCCAGAGTGTTCAATTTTTCCTTAGATCAGGTGTCAGCATACATCGTTGTTATATGATGTGCAGCGACGTGCTTACACATGCTTCCATTTTGGGTAACGATCGCACTGCCCTTTTACCGAGTGTGGCATAAGGCTGCGTTGCACTGATTGTCAGCAACTACGCCTGCAGCATGCCTGTACCCGCAGTACTACTTGCCTTGAAAGATAGGTTCTCCCGCGACGACTCCACAGGCACTAAGCTTTTCGAAGTATGTGTGCTGCCATCGGGCGTAAGGCGAAAAAACTAAGCTTCGCCCGGCTCACTCAGCATGAACTCCAATATGTCCGTGAAGATACTTCCTCGGTCTCGTCACAAAAGTTGCATCCCTTCCCGGTTGGTATACCGTTGTTCGTCTCCAGCACAAGTAAGGTGGCCTCAATATGGCGTTTCTAGCATCGACGCCTCTTCTCATCGTCGTTGGCACTCTCGTATTCTACACACTCAGCCGCTTCTTCTTGCGCAAGAAAAGCCATGATCTTCCGCTTCCTCCAGGCCCCCAGGGCATTCCCCTCATTGGCAACATTAATGACTTACCGAAGCCTGGAATCCTCGAATGCCATCATTGGCTTAAACACAAAGACCTCTATGGTCCTATAAGCTCGATCACGGTTCTGGGTCAGACGTTCGTCATCGTCAACGATGCGAACATAGCAGTAGAGCTGCTAAGCAATCGGGCGGCGATCTATTCAGGGAGGCCACATATGGTATTCAGTGGAGACATGTACGCTTCTGACGCGCTTATACCATATACGAAACGGAACTGGCTGACAGAGACGCAGGATTGGCTGGACCAAGACGTTGGCAATGCATCAACCCGATCAGAACTTCAAACATCATCGTCGCAATATTGCGAAAGTAGCCAGCTCCAGCACGTCTCTTGCGGTCTTTGATCGCGTCCAGAACGAAGAAGCTGCACATTTCCTCCTGAATGTCATGGAATCTCCCAACGATCTGTTTGAACACATCAGGAAAGAAGCAGGTGCTGTCATATTGAGAGTCACTTATGGCTATACGCCGAACGCGAAGGGACCGGATCCGCTAGTAGATATAGCAGGCCAAGCGATGGCCGAGTTTGCAGACTCGAGTGTGCCGGGAAGATGGCCTGTCGACGTCATGCCCTTCTGTAAGCTTGCCTCCTTATCATCGGGCTACCATGTATGCAGTAGCGCGCGCTGACTTCGAAAAGTACGTTTCCTCCCAGACTGGTGTCCAGGTACCGGCTTCAAGCGTACAGCACGGCAGATGGCAAAAACCTTGATACGCACGGCCGAAGAGCCCTACGCTTTCGTCATATCACAGATGCAGGATAAGAAAGCGAAGACGTCCTTCCTCTCCCAAGCCATCGAATCCCTCGGCTCAGACGCGTCCATGGAGTACATCAACAAATGGTCCGCTGCATCCATGTACCTAGGCGGCGCGGACACCACCGTATCATCGTTAATGACGTTCTTTTTGGCCATGGCCGTCTTTCCAGAAGTTCAAAAGAAGGCGCAAGAGGAGCTGGACCGTGTGATTGGCGGAGAGCGACTACCAATCACTAGCGATAAATCAAGCTTGCCGTATATTGAGGCCGTAGTGAAGGAAACGCACCGATGGCATCCTGTGGGGCCCATGTCAATACCCCACTCCTGCACGCAAGAGGATAGCATCAATGGGTACAGAATACCGAAAGGAGCGATGATCTTGCCTAACAACTGGTACGTATGATAATGCGAGAAGCAGATGTATTCGTGACTGACAGCATGTAGGTGGTTCACACATGACCCAGCCGTCTACCCCGATCCAATGGTCTTCCGTCCCGAACGCTACATTACGACGCCAACTCACACCGCGGAGCCTGATCCACGCACGTGGACATTCGGGTACGGGCGTCGAGTCTGCCCTGGACGCTATGTCGCAGACAACGCTCTATTCACGACAATCGCGCAATCGCTAGCTGTCTTCAATGTCGAGAAGCCTGTCGAGAATGGAAAGGTTGTAGAGCCTAGGGTCGAATTTGAACCTGGCGTTGTAAGCCATCCGAAACCGTACCGTGTGAACATCGTACCGAGGAGTGAGAAATGCCGAGAGTTGGTCAAGAACGCGGAGGAGGTGTACCCATGGGGCGAAAGCGATGCTGAGACGTTGAAGAATCTGAGCTAGATGCTGAGGGTGGGAGTGGTACAACGCCTGCCGAGGTGGAGATTTGAGGTCAACAGGTACTCATTGCGCGAGTCCGCAAAGTCGCGTCTAGGCAGACGGTCTTAGCCGTTCACGTGTAATTATTCGATGTTACCCGAGAAAAAATGCCGTGAGTAAATCTACGTACGAAGCAGTCACAGTGGAGCAAACGCTGCAAGCCAAGAATGATACAAATTCATTTTGGGTGCGGCATATGAAGTTGTCTTGACTGCAATTCGGGAAGTGGAGGGCAGCCTATCCTCTTTTCGACAAAGCGTTCCCGAACTCGAGCTGCAACCCGGGTTAATCCAACGCGTGCATGCACGCGATCGTCACCGACAGCAAAAGAGGCTGGCAGCTACCCCAGCTTTGCACGTATTTACCCCAGTAAATTCCCCGCATACAATGCAGATCTCCAACCAAGATACCAAAAAATTGACCGAGGCCATGCTTTTCAATTGCCGCATGACATCGCGGCCAAAGTTCCGTTGCCGGCGACGCCCATAAACCTCGCGCAGGCGGCCTTTATGGTGTAGCAGCAACGATCGAACGCCCACGATGTCACCCTCAATCAAGCGCTCTCTTGCTGTCGCGGCTCTCGGTGCTTTTCTAAAGGCCGAGGCTGCTCACATCTCCTCTAGGTCAAAACCAATTGCGATTCCAAAGTCAGCACCCAACGATGCTGGCATTCCCTTGGACTCTTTCGTATCGTACTCGTTCGAGTTCTCGTCATGGCCCGACTTTGCTGGTATGCCTCATTTGATATACTAAAGCGTCACGACAGTCTTACTGACGATCGTCGCTGATAGGCAACTTATCGCATCCCAATGCCTTCTCATACAACCTCATGAGCAACCTTGGCAAGCTGCAAGGCTCAATGCCAATTGCTCGCGTCGGCGGCAATACACAGTGAGACTTCCCCTCCATAGCGTATTTGGAAATGCGTAGCTTACTCAAAGCTTAGGGATATCGCTATCTTTGATGAATCGCTCGAGACCAGCATCGTCGGCATCATCCGCCCAAACATCTCAGCCGACTACCCGACCATCATCACCATTGGCCCGTCCTACTTCGAGTCCTACAAAACCATGCCTGAAGGCACACGATTCGTCCACGGCTTCAACATGGGCGCCAACTCCAGCGCTGCAAGGGCCGCAACTTGGGCGTCCGTTCCGCACGCCTGCAAAACGATAGGGAGTGACCTGCTGTTCTGGGAGTACGGTAACGAGCCCGATCTCTTCACTGCGTCTGGATACCGAAACGGCAGCTGGGCTGAGGCGGACTATGTGTCTGAATGGCTGAATGGCACCACTGCCATTGAAGAAGCCACCAAAGCCGCATGTCCAGAACTCGCAGGGACTAAGTTCATGGCACCGAGTTTTGCAGGCATCGGAGTCAATGACTACTTCAGATTGGACCCCGTTGAAGTCTTCAAGCAGGGGTTGGACGAGAAGGAGAATATCGGTCTGATCGCTTCGCACAACTACATGGGCGTCTCCACCAATCCCGGTATCACGTTGCAAGGCACGTTGATGAACCACAGCAGTGTTCTCGCCAAGGCAGGGGACCAGATCAACGTGAAAGATGGTATCAAGGCATTAGGAGACGCGCTGGCTCCAAACGTCCCCTTCGTCATGGGCGAACACAACTCGCTGGCCCGACAGGGACGACCTGGTCTCAGCAACAGCTTCGGTGCTGCGCTGTGGGGCGTAGACTGGAACACCTATCTCGCGTCGCAGAACCTGTCTCGCTCTCACATGCACCAAGGAACCAACTACCGGTGTGTACTCATTGTTCTCATATTAAAACCATCGTGAGCTAACAACGTCATCAAAGCTACCAATCCTGGCAACCAATACAAACAAACCTCACAGCTCGCGGAACGAAGCCACCATACTACGGAAACGTCGCCGTCGCAGCCTTCATGCACAAACCTTCATCCGAGTCTGAGCTCAAGATCTCAGAGCTGCCCTCATCCTCCATCTACGCAACCCAATACGCCGCTCACATTGACGACATGCTCACCCGCCTTCTCCTCGTCGATCTTCACACATACAACACAACCGCTGATAACAACTACACCACACCTTTCGCACGTCCGGTAGAGAAGTACTCTTTCCAGCTACCGAGCGATTGCAAGGGTGAAGCTCAGGTGCAGAGGCTGTTAGCCAATGGAAGTGATGCTATCACGGGTATTACTTGGGATGGCTACAGCTACAACTACGAGCTCGATGAGGGAAAGCCTGTGCGCATGGATAATGTGACGTGTGGAGAGAGTGTGAAGGTGGATGGCAAGGGTATGATGAGTGTGGAGGTGCCGTGGAGTAGTGCCGCGATTGTTAGTCTGGACTGCTGAGATGACTTGCGTACTTCGAGTAGTCGAAAAAGACCAATGGGAAATCTATCCACTTTACATTTCGTGGCGGCATGTTTCTCAGTGATTCAAGATGATGTCTATCATATACTCCGCATGTTGAGCTAACCCCTGCAGTTAAACTCGGCAACAACTTCACATCCACAACCGGGGTTCGGCAATGCGGCTTCTACCCAAGCACACGGGTTATCGCAGTAGCAAATCGGTGGACTAAGCAACATTAGTGCGACAAAACGATGGACAGCGAGTATACTTACCACGTGGCAGCAGGCGTAGCCTTGATCTCTGCCGCCTTTTGCGCAAAGTCCCTTCTCACTCCATGCTTAAACTCCCCCCATACCGGCTCCCACTCCCGCCTCGTACTATCCTTTACATCTCCACTAACACTCACCATCGGCACATTACTACCCTCCTGATACCCTTGCGCAAACTTCTCATACAACAGCGTGAGAAACCACTCAATCCACACTTTCTGACACAGAATGACGACAGGATCGAGTTTGAACTGCGTAACGGGATGCATTCTACCGCTAAAGAATCGGAAAGGAAGGGGGGCTTGGAAGTGGAGG
Source organism: Alternaria rosae (assembly GCF_020736505.1). NCBI lineage: Eukaryota > Fungi > Ascomycota > Dothideomycetes > Pleosporales > Pleosporaceae > Alternaria > Alternaria rosae. The sequence goes on from NW_025763572.1 coordinate 3,192,367, forward strand.
TCGAGGTAGTCGATGCTGTTGATGGAAGTCAGAGCGCTCAAGCTGTTGGCTTTTTCGGTGGGAAGTGGCGCGAATGCCAGTTCGGCGGTGGTTTTGTATCCGAGGAGACGGAGGTATGCACGATCGCTGAATGTGAGTGATACCCGGCGGAGGGTGTTGAATGGGAGGGCGTCAAGGTGGGGGATCATCCTGGTCAGAGTTGCTATGTTGCCGAATTTCTTGGTTGTGCTTTCCCAGATTGTCTTCTGGGCTTCGGAACCAAATGCTTTACTGACGAGCAGTAGGGTTTTGATCCAACGGGTAGCTTCGCGGGTCGATCCGTAAGGACGGCTTGATAGTGGGTGATGGCAAGATACTTTGTCTCTCAATCTTGGCGCGTCGATGGACATGCCCCTGGGCCAAGTGTTGACGTTTGACTGCGCCTCTTCTACAGATGTGTCAAGTAGTGTTTCTTTCTGATCATGATGTGATGCAGGTGCTGCATCATGTGCACGGCAGCCAGCATTCGGAGCTGCTTCCGACTCTTCAGAGACTCTACGATCAGGCCATAACACCGGCCCTATCGATGCCTCGAAGACCATAAACCGCAGTTCACGCGGAAGGTCCATGAATCGAAACGACGTGTGATAACGATCGAACCACTCGTCCAACAAGTCGCGACGAGTGACATCGCCGCCATATCTTTTTATCAGCCACGATCTGGCAGGCATGCACATCCACTCAGTACTTCCACCGGTTTTGATATCGAGCTCCGGTTCGCCGTTGATGGACTTCCATCGTGTAACGATGCTATGCCTGCCTATGTGTCCATCTGACTCTGGTTCCGAGATGGTGAAGTACTGAACAACGCCGTTAGTATGCGCAATAGCATGGCGCTCGATTCGAACGCCATGTGTATTCGTGAAGAAGTTGAGGCTGTTCCGGCGCTCTTCATGTAGTATGAGTTTTAGCGCCGGCAATGCATCTGGTATGCTCTTGAGCTTTTCCTGCTTCTTACGTCAGTCTCGTTTCGTAAAAGAACCGATTGCGCAACAGCTTACTTGTACAGGTCTCGGCTGTACAATACCACGAGAAACACGATTTTTGTCGACCACCAATTGACTGGCATGATTGGGGCTCTGCCAATATGGGGCATGGACTGACCACACGTGAGACATGTTTCAATGGTATGATGATGGTAACTATTTTGGGTATCAAGAAAAGCTGGTAATGCACATCGGATGCGATCTCATCTGTAGAGAAATGGCGGTGTGATGGCGTCCTTTCTGTAGGTAGTGGCGGGTCAACATCCATCGTGCGCTTTGGCCACGCCCCGCACTTTCCGCGTCGCGACTTCGTAGCGGGCACGCTACCGTGATGGTGTTGTACCGGAAGGGATGGACCACGCAGGCAAGGAGACAGTGAGTGTACTAGCCATCACAGCAAAAGAAATTACTAGCGAGTAACTACATTAACACCAGATTTTGTAATTTGCTTGTTTTATCCTAATGTAGTCTCCAGACCCGTTCGGTTTTTGAAATACATGAGGTGTGTGCATCACGTCCCGTAATCGATATGGGTGACCGCGTGCCGAAGGTACTCGATTTGCTACCGCCTCAAGTACGTAGGAGGGATCTGTTGCAGAACATGCCGCCAGCGAAGCATATGCCACGGAGGCAACGGTGCTTCGGTCTGGAATTCTAACGGATTGTGTCTGCTCCACCGTGTGCCCCAATCCTCCGCCCACCTCCATCTATGATTATGACCTGAGAGATTTCCTGATCTCTCAAGTAGTTCCTGGACACTGCTATCGAGATCGAACGGCGAGTGCAATGGGAAGTTACATCTGACTGGAGCACTATCCGTGGAAAGCGTACAAACCATTTCAGGCAGCCCGCTGAAGGCAAAAGCCTGGTGAAGGCGCCTACTCAGCCACGAAGGATTGAACTCGAATACATCGAGGGAGTAACATATGTCCAGTGCAGCTTGCCATGCAGCATCCCGCTGTACGATTCGGAACACGTTGGCTGTGTGATTCGGAATGGAGTCCCCCTCTAGTACAAGCGTATGCGAACCTTCCGGCATCCCGAGAGATTGTAAAGCCATTGCCTCAGTCACCCATTTTCCTATCGACTTTGTGACAGTATAAGCGCGCAAAAGATCGTCCTGAAAGTTACTGCTGTCCTGGTCACTTTCTGCCGCTGTGATATACTTCTTGATGTACTCTTGATGGCGGCGTGGAGAAACCAAGAACACGGCTTTCCACAGGCTGACGCGGCGTTCAATGCGGAGTGATGTATTTTCTTGGCATATTGGAACGAAACCTCGACCGTGGCATTCTAGTTGTGCTACCGACACATCGTTCTCCTTAAGAATAATCTTACGGACGGAAGATCGCATCATCTTGGTGCAGGAAGCGAAGAACTGCAGCGCCACAGCAGCTGCTGAATAGTCATAGCACGTATTCTCGTACGGTCGCTCGGTCTCCGAGAAGCTCGGTAGCATGTCTGACAAGCGCTCGAGCTCAGCATGATCGAGGATGAGCCATGGCTGGAGATGTGCGTCCTTTAGTCGCAACAGATCGTGACATCCTCTCAGGGGCCAGCGCGCAACTCTGTCCGGTAATTCCTTGATAGTATCCGCGTAGTCAGGGCATTCGGACATCAACTCCAGAACGTGTTCCACAAAGTCGTCCCAGATGGATCTGGCTTCACCATAGCTATGTTTATATCCTTCGAGTGTGTAAGAATGTCCCCTGCGCACCCATTCATCGATGTTTCCGGCGAATTGTAGGTAGCTTGAGTTGAAGTGATTGCATGGTGTTGAGGGGTGCATGAGGGACTGGTGTTACGGCGTTATCGTTTCCATGCATGCGCAAATAGAGTCGGCGGCAAGTCTGGTTGCGCAAAAGGTCGGCTAAAAAGTTGGGTCAAAAACATACGACTGTTTGTATACGGCTGAGCAGACGGGGAGTCTGAACCTCGGACAGATTGCCGAGCAACAATCTAGTGCTCTTAATACTGTAGCGCGCGAAGAGGGATTTTGCTCACAAAGAGATCGCTATATCGCACCTAGCGCAGTGTCTTTGTAATTTTAGCAAGCAAACGTAGGGATAACGCCATGTGAAAGGTTAACATGACGATCTCTCTGTTAGCCCCCTGCGCCGTACGGTACGCTGGATCAGGCAGCGCATCCGCGCCATCACCAAGGCTTCTAGAACGTGCCCTTGGCTCCGTCTCTGATATCAGTATACCAGATGTATCAGGTGTTTGCATATTTCCGAAGCCTTCCAGACCTCACGTCTGTGATGTCGCAGCATTTAGCTGTGTCAGCGTTCTCACAGCCCGAGCGCAGCCTTGCTGCGGGGTTAATCTACACCGGTTGGCTATATATCACAGCCCCCTTTGGGGCACTCAGGCTGCAGATGCTGCTTACGTCGTTCGGTAAGACTGCAGGTATATACGTAGAATGGCTGCCTAAGTCCTCGTGACCGGTTGTGAGATTGCGCACTGCTCCTATGAGCCTTTTCCTCCTCGTTTTCCAGCGCTGAAGCTGACAGGACTTGGAATTCGTTCCTTTGCCCAACATCTCGTTATACCTCCTCCATCAAGAGACCCCTCCCGTTTCCTCAAGCTGTGTTTTCGCAAGCTGCGACGTCACCAAGTTCAGAGTCTTTTGTCGTGGAAACGTGGCTGTGAACAGCACTTGCCTTATCTTGTAGCCTCACCAAACATCTGCGCGACTATCACTCATTATGGACGTAAACACATCAGAAAACGATACACGAGTTCAGCGATCACAACCCTCCACTGCCCCTGACAAGCGGCCAGTCGATGACCCACCACATTCCGACATCTCAGAATCCGCAGACCTCGACAACAATGACGAAAACACCGACGAATGTGCGCCAGAGGCTGCTGAGATGCAAACTCTTTGCTATGATCCACTTCAAGGCCCTGACATTCGACTAATCACTATCGATCCTGCGATGCAGGACGGGAAGCTCAAACTTACTATGGAGCAAGTGCCGCTTACTGATGCGCTTGATTTCCATGTGCTGTCATACGTCTGGGGCGATTCTACATACAAGAAGACCATTGTTGTGAACGGCCAACGATTGGACGTAACGGAGAACCTCCACGACTTCTTGGAGACAACCCGCAAATACGAAACGAACTTCCTATCGCACCACGAGCACCTAGATTACAAAACACTCTACAACACAGGAAATGCTCAAACAGTCGCCGGGTCATCTATAGGCAAAGTGACCGGCCCCGCTACCATGCCTGCGCGATTCTGGATCGACGCTATCTGCATCAACCAGAACGATTTAAACGAGAGAAACGAACAGGTACCTCGGATGGGCGACATATATTCGATGGCGAGTCGGGTATGGATCTGGATGGGGTTGCCGTCGAAGATCCTCAGCGAAGACTTTGATCTAGAAGTACTGAAGCGAGGCTTAGACTACGGTGTACAAGATTCCTTCAAACATCCCCCTTCAGACGAACTACGAGGTTATTACCACGGCGAAGTCACTGCTGGCAAACTAAGAGTTACGAGGAGAGCTCCAGATACACCTTTGATAGAGCAGTTTGCTGCACATCAGCGTCAAGTGGTCATAGAAAGGACGATCGTTCGACTGCGAGCGATGGGGTTTGTGCTCGAGCCCGGCCCTATGATGGACATGATGTTCCAGCAGTATACACAGATCTATGGTCACTTCTCATCAGAAGACGCACATGCGCCTTTCAACAGGTTTACACGACAGCTAGCAAGTCTCCTCAGTCAACCCTACCTTACAAGAGTTTGGATCATACAGGAGTACGTTTTGAATCCCAGAACACCGATCGCACTTCTTGGGAGCTTTGTATTAGATTTGCAGCATCTTATTGGTACGGTGATGCGGTTGTTGCGGGAAACCCATTTGATGAACGAGCACTCGAAAGCCCTCGTCTTTGCCACAGTGGGCCAAGCGGCAACTCTGATCACTTTGCATGAAGTAAGAATGGAATGGCACGGTTCATCATACGTTGGCAACGCCGAGGGAGGCTTGACGCGCCTATCACCAGGCGAGCGACTGAACCATCTTCTACAGCAACTGTCCAATAGGCGGTGCACCAATCCAGTAGACCGATTCTACGGTATCTTGGGCTTCTTAAACCACCACGAACTGCCTAGATCACTGCTCCCCGACTACAGCCTACCAGTTGAGCAAGTAGCCCAGGCATACACACGATACATCATCGAGAGCACTGGTGATTTGGAGATCATTGAATGCACTATGAGTCATGAATCTACAGACTGTCCTAGCTGGACAGCACACGCGACAAGTTTTACGGGTCAGCTCAGCACGCATATCACTGTTTCCAAAGGCAGAAACCCCCACTCTTTCTCGGAAGATGGACGTTGTCTTACCCTAGAGGGGACCTTTCTTGGGGAAATTGTTAAGTGTAGCTGCACAGATCGTCCAGGCGAAACTATGGGCGAACATCTCAAGTACTTGGACGAGGAGTTGTTCGAAACAGCGTCTCAAATCACCGGCAAGCCCAAGAGCGAGATCTTTAAGTTCTGGCTGAATGAGCAAGTAGATGCTCAGGGGGACTTGCTTCCCTCCAACTTCAAGAATTTTGACAGCATGCAAGAACTTCTTCGACGCTATCACGATATCTGTGAAGATATCCCCCAAGAAGCCCTCGATGGTCTCAACCGTTCGAGTATTACGCAAAAGCACATCATCTTCCAGACCCCCTGCCGCGACCCCAAGTTGCTGTACGCGATTCTCCGCCTAGCAGATCCGAGATTCTGCCTTCTTTCCACAGGGCAAATCATGGTGTGCTTCTTGAAGCATACAGAGACTAACGTCATGAGCCGGACACATGGAGAGAATGACTGTGCGTGGGCATTGAAAGGTTTATGCATGCCTGCTATCCTACGGCCAAAGGGTGATGCGTATGAGTACTGTGGACCACTAGTTTCAGTTTGCTCATTGATGAAAGATCGGATGGTCAAAAGGGAGAAGGATCATCTTTTCCTGGATGATGAGTTCTTCGCGACTAGGAAGGTGCAGCAGGTGACATTGGTCTAGAAAACATACCTCGATTCGTTGCTTTGGTCTAAGGTCAGGTCGAGCATTGAAAAATCCCCACCAAATGATCTGAATGCAGCTGATGTTCATCATTCCTCGTGATGTTCACGTTCGTCATTATGATTGCAGTAATGACAGCGGCTCCGACGACAGCAGCGTTGCTAACGATTGATTCTTCATTGTCGGACCCTGATGCAATTGTCATAGTCGTCCAGATGTCACCTGCATTGCAGTCTTTTTGTTGCCCTGATGGGAAAAAGTGGGCGCTAAAACGCTGGTATCTCTGCAAGAAGGCATTGTAATTTCAGATCACCAAATGATAGAGATTGGTAGATTGGCAAAAGCGCGACGCGTGTGTGATGTCAGGTGCTAGCGCGATGACTGCGGATCGCGTCGCCCGAGCGTTCGTCAGCCTTCCGGAATGTTCTACGTCATCTTCTTATCTATCTAAGCGCCCCGAACAACGCCTGCACATATCCACGAAGCGTGTTACCACCTAGACATTGTTACAGCCGTTGCAAAACCTTCTCTAAGATGGACGTCCAACTGTATGTGTATGACCTTTCTCAAGTAAGTGGCTGGAGCAGATGTACATGCGCGATCTTTCGCGGCGCTGTTTAGACGTGTTCAGAGCTGACGGCATCTAGGGTCTTGCACGAAGCATGTCGCGGCAATTCTTGGGCATACAGGTAAGCCAGATATCTTCTGATACTCGGTGCTTCTGCTGACACATCGTTTCGAATAGATCGATGCCGTATATCACACCTCAATCGTACTCGACGGCATAGAATACTACTACGGATCAGGCGTGCAGACATGTCGGGCGGGCACCACTCACCATGGCCGGCCGATGGAAGTAATCAACCTTGGGCAGACTGCGCTCCCTATGGAGGTCATATTAGAGTACCTAGAATCTCTAAAGGAGATATATACTGCTGAGGTAAGGTGCCTGTTGGATGCATGCTGTGGCTATGCTAACACCAGCCAGTCCTACGATCTTTTCGCACACAACTGCAACAACTTCTCGAACGACTTCGCCATGTTCCTTGTCGGCAAAGGAATACCAGGTCACATCACTTCCCTCCCACAGACCGTCTTGAACACGCCGTTCGGACAGATGCTCAAACCGCAAATCGACGCCGCTATGCGACCCATCGTTCAAGCGCCCACACCGCAGCCGGTACAACCGCAAGCCCATTCGAAAACGTCGAGCGCAAATACATCCAATGGGGTCTCTTCTGGGGGTAGTGCTTTGGAAATGAACACAGGCAGGGTCAACAACATAACAGCACTGAAGGATGTGGACCGCCTTCTCGATCTCGCGAAAGACCGTTGCGCCATCATCTTCTTCACGAGCTCCACATGCGCGCCATGCAAGTTGGTGTACCAACCGTACGACGACCTCGCCGCCGAGACTGGCACCAAATGTGTCTTCATCAAAATCGACTTCAGCCACGCCGATCGCTCCATCAACACTCGCTACCCGAACGTTCGCGCAACCCCAACATTCATAACATACCTCAAAGGCGAAAAGCGAGACGAGTGGAGTGGAGCTGATCCGAGGCAGCTGCGGAACAACGTGGAGATGCTGGTTAATGCTGCGTTCCCCGCGCACCCACATCTCGAGAAAAGCACACCCATGCTGTTACGGCAGAGTCAAAGGCCTGTCAAGTTCACCAAGGTGCCGCCACTGGAGAAGCTTGTCGCGAAGATGGGAGATGCAGGAAAGGAGCCAGCTGTTTCGTCAGTCGTGTCTTTTATACAGACTCGCGAACAATCTGGGGCCATAGAAGCACCTCTGGGAGATCTTCCGCAGTTCGCAAACTTCCTGAGGAACAGCACCTCAGTACTCCCACCAGAGCTTCTGTTCACGGCCTTAGATCTGCTCAGGGTGGCCTTGACCGACGTCCGCGTGGCCGGCTTCTTTGCGGAAGAACACAAGGGAGCAACTGGCACACCTGCCACTATACACCATCTGCTGGACCACGTCGACAAGCTCGGCGAGTCCGCGCCTTACCCTCTTGGACTTACAACACTGCATCTCGCATGCAATCTCTTCTCATCACCCCTCTTCATACCACACCTCCTCTCTCCACCGCTCTCATCAACGCTAATCTCCATCTTAACAACCGCTCTCCTCGACGAGAAGCACCCCGCGCTCAAAGCCTCAGCTCTCAGTCTAGCCATGAACATGGCATCTTCGAACCAACAAGTACGCATGAAGAAGCACAGCGCAAACCCGTCAGCCTCCTTATCTTCGGAGACGGAGCTACCGGAGGCGGAGCAAGGCGAGCTTCTGGCGTCGCTACTGGAAAATATTGGCACTGAAGAGCAGTGGAGCGAAAACCAGAAGATGGGTGTCATATGTGTTGGTTGGTTGGTGTATGCTGCGGATATGCAGGGCGAGTTGAGGGATACGTGGAAGGTAATGGATGCTGCGGGTACGATAGGGAAGGTTCAAGCGAAGGCTGGTGAGGATAGCTTGATGGTGAAGGAGGTGAAGGGGTTGTTGGAGGTATAGCATGTAATAATAAGAGTTATCAAGAAGCGCACAAAGCGACTTGTCTATAATACTGCGATGTGGGTTGATGAAGGTGACTCGCCAGCCGTTGTGCCATTACAAGTCCATGGTACCCTTCAATCTTACGTGCGCATTCGTAATGCGCCCACTACAAAATTTTCGTACTCACGCTGATTGCAGTCATATGTACATCGCAATAATCACCGGCTCAATCCGCTCACCCATATCGTGGACTTTGCTCACTCTTTGCTTCCATCTTGCCAACACGATGTGCGATGATGACTACAACCGCCCTTCGGATGCGATCCCTCCTACTGTCTACAAAGAGCTGGAGTCACCGTACCGCGGTATATAGAGGTAACCTACAGGCTGCGGTCAACACCCGTTACGAATGACCGAATACGTCCTTTCAGAGTATTTGACACGTCTTTGGTCTACTACGCTCGATGCGGCTTTGACAGGCTCTGTTGCTGATGAGTCACACTTGACCGCCATATGTATATCTTCATCACGGCAACAACGTTCGACACATCTTTCATAATTACATAAGACATGGGCAATGAAGATCTGCTATCTCTCCGCGACAGACTGTCTTGTGAGTCTCCACCATCTGCAGTCCAGCGCGATACGACGTCCACTATGCCGCTTCTGAACCCTCAGCTTCAGTCGCGCCTTTTTCGCCTCCCCAGGGAACTTCGAGATCTCATCTATCACTATTACCTGTTCAACGAAGACGGCCTGGTATATAATTTCGAAACCAACAAGCTTCCTGTCGATCTGTCGTTGACGTATACATGTCGTGTGGTCGCACTGGAGCTTCGAGGCCTTGCCTTGCAGCTCAACAAGATCGTCTTCCAAACAACCTGCACGAATGCCATGCAAACGCATGCGTATATGTTCCACAGAGCGCTCATCAAATTACACGCCCTCAGATTCGATCTACTCAATGTCCAAGCTCCGCGGCTAATGACTGGAGCAATCGAGAAAGAGGTATCCCTCAAGTATCCACAGTTCTCACCGATCCTTTCAAAACTGGGCACACTAAGTGGATGCGCGTACACCTTGGGAGAGCCACCTTCGACGTACCGCGACTTTGTTCACTTCACTCTGAATCTCTTGTATGACCGCAAGCACCACCCCAAACTGGACGGGAAGCGTTCGGAACGCCAACGCCGAAGTCTCCGAGAAGTGAATCCCGTACCCTGGTTGACGCCTAACGAGGGCAGACTCCCACATGTTCAAGAGGGAAAGTATGGCTATTGCGCCCGGGACCATCATAGGCACGACCTTGTGGCTACATTCGATCGCGAACTTCAGCAACTAGTCGACATAACCAAGACTAATAATCGTGTCGGGACTGTGAAACACTCCTTGTCAGCAGCAGCATGCGCAATACGTTTCCTTCGGTCTCTCCGCATCGAGACGCGTGAGAGCGTGCGACAGATCGAATCCATCGAGGACCGAGAGTCTATCTCATTCCCAGAATGCCATGGCAGGGGGTTTATACCATTTTGTCGTGCGCACCCAAAATTGCGCGTTCATAGGCGTGTCAGTCTCTGGGCAAACGCGTTCCCTGTAACCAAAATATTACGGTATATGCCAGGCGGGCGAGACTTGGAAGGCGACCGTCTTGACTCCAACTACGTTTCAAGGGCGGTTGCGAAGTGGATGGCAGAAGCATCTACATTGCCCTCCCTGGGTATGCCCGAGGGCTCTTTCAAGCTAACCTTCGAATGCGACTCCGCCCCAGAGGAGACTACGCGAGTCTTCGACATCATACAGCGAGATGCCGCCTGGCAAACTGCCATGGACCTGAGTTACGCACGGCATCTTCTACCACAGCCCGATTGGCGCATGCGCAGACTCCGCAACGCATACGTATACGAGACCTTCCCGGAGCTCCTGGAGCAAGTTACCAATGGTGATCACCCTTTTATTCATTGCGACTTCCAACCAGGCACCGTGTGCGATCCGGAGGAGATTATGCGCGAGCGGAGGGGCGACTCACTGCAGCAATGGCATGTAGCCTGGCTCAATCATACGCCTAGAGAGTTCCAAACACCCTCCAATATGCCGCCGTGGCATGTACTACGCGCTGGCTTTACTATCTGGGACGTTTGGGGAGGAAGGCGAGTTAACGGTTAAGGCTGCGAATGCAATCCAGTATGCGGTCATCCCAGTATAGCTTACACTATGATCATTACTTCGAACCTGAGCTTGGGTAGTGCATACTGCAAGTGGATCGATCTCTCTTCGTTCAGTGAGAGCAGCGTAGGAGAACCATCGCAGTAGAGCATCAGACAATTTACAAATGGTTTGATGGACAGGCATTACTTAATCGACCACCCACTCTCGAGTGCGGTCCGATTAGCTGCGTCGTTCGGAGTTGTGACATGCAATACCACAATCAATATGACCAAGAGTCCGTTTGCGCGCGCGCCCATTATGTGAGAACCATGGTTCAAGTCGGAAGAACATATTTCGCCGCCTTTCAATGGCGCATTGCAACGCACGGATGGTTGTGCAGTGAAACATTCGACATTCACTGCAGCGTCTGAGCCAAGATCGAGGACTGAGAATACAGAATCGAAGTGATTGCGACTGGCCGGTACATATACCTCCTGCTTCTCATCAGTACAGCACCCTAACCATTCGCAGGACCCAAGTAGAGCACTATCGTCGAACGCTCACTACATTAAGCTCTTACACTTTCTCTCGACCCTACAATCACTCACTGAAGTCATAAAACACTTCTCAGCAAACTATTTTAGTCACTACGTTACTACTATGTCCTCCAGCATCCCCACCAATGCAGTGCAAGGCCGAAAGTCAGACCTCGAGGACTTCCTCCATCGTACCAACAACGCCGGTCTACATATAACCGAGTCGAGCGCCAACGACAGCGGCAACTGGGAAGTCGTGGACAAGGAGGAAGCGCTGCACGAGCTGGACAAGGACGAGTGGACCCTCATCGGCAAGACCGTGACCGAGAAGCAGGAGGAGGCGGAGCGTAAGGAGCGGATGGAGAAGCAGAAAGAAGAGCGCAAGGCGGAGAAGCGTACGGAGAAGCATTCGAAGCGTGCCTCATACGCTGAGGCTGCTGCTGCTGCTGCTGCTGCTGTTAGAAAGTTTTAGTATGGACGGCAGGTGTGAGAAGTTCACGGACGGGCATTCTGGATGGGGAATTGGGTATCTTCATTTCGCAGACTGGCCGCGCTATATGCCCCGGTCCTGTATCAGTCATTGAATCGCAACCGATATGCTTATGAGCCTCGTGGTATCGTGGGCGTGCGTCGCGGTGTCTTCGTCCGCCTTGAATGCTATGCGCGGCGCGTGCAATATCTCATAGTCGTAATATGCTCTTACTCATTTCTTGCCCTTCTTCTTTTTCTTGCCTCCTGTTCCTGCACCAGCCGCTGGGACGCCGCCCATCTTCACGTCCCCGCCTTCGTCGACCTGTTGTGTGGATGTGGCCTCGCCGCCAGCTGGCATGCTCAGATCATCCGTTGTCTCCGGCAGTGCTGCCATGTGCCTTCCCAGCCTCCCCAGATTTCCGATCAGTCTGCCGACTTCAGCGCCCTTGTTGGTCTCATATTGTAGGCATGTCCCTGACTCGGGGTCGTACGTCTTGAGCGTGAAGAACACGGTGACGTCCTCGGGATTTTGCGATTGCGGCGGTGGCGAGGATGCGCGCGCTGTGTCTGTGGGCTTCGAGGCTCTCTTCTCCTCGTACTTTTGGCGCTTCTTGATCTTGGAGGCTGTGGGCTTGAGGACCGAGTATTTGGACGTGATGCGTGTCTAGTAGCTCGATTAGAAGGCGGGTCGCGTGCGTGCGTGGAGTGGAGCTTGGCATACGGATGTCGGTCGCGCTTTGAGCAGGAGCGACGACTGCTCGTACCATTCCTGGCTCGTCGCGAAGTAGGGCATGGTGAATTGAGGGTGTCTGAGGTCGAAGATGAGAGATGATGGTCGGTGCGTGGGTTCGGTATGCGGGCAACTTTTGGCGGGGTCGGTCGGGGAATCGTCGGGCCAGACTAGAATCGCGACTCTATCCAGGTACCACGCGACAGGAACCCAGCATGCAGAAAAGGGCTGACACGAGACTCGACCTATCAGGCAACAGCACTTTGATGCTTGCGCCACCCTCGAACCTTCCACGGCCAGACTAGTGCTTGAGTCAAGGCTCATCTCGAAAATCCAAATCTACCCCTCCCGTCAACTCTCCACCGCCCCGGACTACTACTCACCAGGAACAATTCTCGGACGCCGGGTGTTGAATAGGACGAGGACGTATTCGCTGGATTCTAAGCCAGCGCATTGGAATCAAAGAGCCTTCGCATTCTTTACGCCATACTCCAGCTAGCCAGCGTGCACTATCAAACGTACCAGACTCACCACAACAGTGGCACCACCACACCTCCTACAGGGAACAGACTGAACACTCTGGAGCCTATATTGTCGCCAGACCTTCCGATTTGCTCGTTTTCTCATAGTGTAGTCTGCAGGCCTATTCAGGTTATTCCTGATCTGAGGTGATCATGGCAGAGTCGATCACCCAAGACTTCAGCCAGATTGGTCTTGGGAAAGAAGAGCCGGCTGACGGCAAAATGCCCATCCCGAGGGCTGAGCTCGAAGTTACAATTCAAGAGCTAGTGGCACGTGGCAACCATCTCAATGACGAGGTAGAGACCTATATCGCGGCAGTTCTTGAGAAGCAAAAGGTCGGGAAGGTCTACAATCCAGTTGAGTACGTCTATGCGATTGTCATGATATAGTAACCTACATGAAGGTTCTCCGCCTTCCCAGAGCGTACCTCATATGACCCTGGAGGTGTTCGCGGTGGGTTTGCTTTCACATTGACAGTGTACAGCATAGCGTATGCCTCCAGGGGAGGTTCGTCTGAGAAGGGGTGAGCTGCTTCGTAATTGGATCGGCAGCCTCAGACCATGACTAACTGTACTAGATACCGAAATCTTCGGAATGACATGCACAACGAGCTAGCCTTCCTGCAGAAGATCGCGGGGTCGACTATAGATGAGGAAAAGGCCCGGCACTATATCGTTTCTTCGAATCTCCTCTACTATGAGGCACTATGGGGCGCAGCAAAGCGCTCAATGGGAATCCAGAGCTTCCGCAAATACTTCTTCTGGGACCGGCACAAAGCTCCAGCAGGCAAGTCTACAACAAAAGGAGTCAGCTTGGCGAAAGGAAGCCAAGCCAAGAACAAAACCTCTGCGCTCGTCGATATCGTCGCCGAAGAGGGTGCCGAGTGGATACGAGTTTCAACCGTGTCGGAAAAGAGAATTCTCTTCGATCTTGCCAAGTTAGGTTGGGTGAACGACTCAGACTCCGATGATGAAGACATGCCACCTCCCCCCGAAGATGACGATGACGATGAAGAACAAATCGACGTGGTACGAAATGCCCGAGGTCTTGCAAGAGCTGCGCGCGCAAACCCTATTCGCGGTCGACCGCCCAAGGTGCGTTTCGTCTTGACACGAATCTCTGCTGGAAAAACACCAGCCATCGATATGATCATCAACAAGATACGCGCCACAGGTGCGATAGTACAGTGTGGTGAAGACATACCGCCCGCCCTTTCCATAGACGCTGTTTTACCGCGCCTACTTATCGATCGATCACGCGCTCTAAGCGATACATTGAACATCGACTGCACTATTCTACTCGCCCTCATTTCCGATATCTCTCACAAGCCATGTCCAATACTGGATTGGTATCCAAAGGAAGTGCGCGCCCAGATCGAAGAGGAGGCCCAAGAACACCTGCTACCAACACATCTATACCCTGCTATTGGAGCACATCCGATGGTGTGCACGCGCGAAGCTGTCGAGCAGATGAACTTGATAGTGCAAACTCTGGCGACTGATACAGAGAAGACAAGAGCGGATCTATTGCTTCGACAAGGTGGCTGCGAGTCGTGGTCGCCGAAAGAGCTCGTTGACGCATGGGTACGTAGAATCGCATCACGACACATGATATAAGCTAACATGATCTCTAGGCCGCGCTCTCCGATTACGAAGTACCCTCCAACTTCGCCCTTCCCATAACCGTCAAAACTCCCAACGTCAGCACCATCACCGACAACCTCCCCAGCGTCGCCACCGCCGTCGCCGCCGAACTCGGCCACCTCAACAAATCCATCTTCCTATACGGCTGGTCCGAAAGCCTCACCACCCTGAGCGCCAACCGCGGTCGCGCAAAACAGATCGAGCATATCATCAACGATCATGGTCTCAAGGACGGTGAGGCCGGGCCGCATATCTGGCTGTGTGGTGAGTCAAGAAGCTTGATTGCGAAACATGGAAGGAGGAAGTAGGGTTGAGCAGCGGCTGAGTGTGAGCAGGTGCGACGCGCACATTTCGCAAGCCAAAACCGGGAACGGGGACGCCGGAGGAGATATTGATGTGGCAGCGGGGGTCGAGGGGTGTTGAGTAGGCAATTACCGCAGATACCTCTAGGCTACATCTCATCGTTTCTTACAACCAATAAAACTTGGATGTACCCGCCTCAGCAGCTGCTAGAAGTCGAACATCAAGTTCAGCTGCAACACTAGATGGTAGTTTCTTCTCGCCTTCCAAAATCCTATGTTTCGGCTAATGCTGTCTGTTTGGCGGGTATACGGGCTGTTCCTTCCGCTTTGGGCTAAGTCTGTGTTGCGGCGCAGCGTCACTTCAACAAAGGGCAGTCGAGATCGCTCAACCCACTCGAATCCATCTACACTTCCCAGACCATGCCATTCATTCAATTTTGGTGTTTTCCATATAATTACTGGCTCATCTGCCCAGAGCTCAATCAACGCCAACCGCTCACCCAATACAGGTGCAAACTTCACTCGTTTTTCGAATCGAAAGACGAGACCTGGTTTTACGATACCTTCGCAAAACCCAGGCCAGATGCGCAGCGGATTCAAAACTTTCACCCCCCGGCTGGAGGCCTCTTCGAACGCCTTCCGAACGAAATCATTGACGAAATATTCGATTATGTTCTGCTTCACAAGGACTACGTCCTCAACCTTGATCTCTACAATAGCGAGCTGCTACACAGCAAGGCTCAAGATGAAGCCTTGGACGACCTGATATCTTGGGCCTTTCGTCTGCTCGCCTGTGGCCAATGCTCTTGAAGCGCATTCACCGGAACTACCAGATTAACTGGTCAGGCAAGAAGGTTGGCTTTCACCACTACAACTTTGCCTTCACCGCTGAGCAAGGGCACAACTATGGTATGATGGAAGATGTGATTGAATACCGTCGTGGGCACCCAAAAATACCGTGGAAGATTGCAATCCAATCTTGGACATGGGAACACTTCAGTTGCCTGCCAGATATGGCTTGGCGTCTTGCTCTCTTTCCTTCCTTCCTACAGATATCGACGCTCAAGACCGAGTGACATCAAGTCGATGAAATATGAGATGGAGATTCCACTAAATGACCGGGAGAAGATCGAGCGAGATCTCAGGCGGACAAATCTGCGTTCCACGGAGACAGAGTGGGTACTCCGCAACCTGACAACCAGGCAATACGTGCGTTCCGATCGATTGCAAGAGCCGGCCTCCGCAGAAC
Organism: Alternaria rosae; assembly: GCF_020736505.1. Lineage (NCBI taxonomy): Eukaryota > Fungi > Ascomycota > Dothideomycetes > Pleosporales > Pleosporaceae > Alternaria > Alternaria rosae. Next base: position 3,208,535 of record NW_025763572.1, read on the forward strand.
CAGAGTGGCCTACACCGCCCAAGTCCCAGGGACCACTGACGACGAGAATGTGGCAACAGCGCAAGCCCCTGGTACAAAGGATAAAGAACGAGGCATCGCAGAAGGACGTCTCACTTTGGCCCTTTGGCCTCCCGAATCTGTCGCTTACTCTGGCTAACATCTTCCTGGTTCTGACATGTGCCGGTGAACGTAGACTTCCGTCTTATATGCCCGAAGACAATCCCCAACGATATCTGAATTTCGAAGATGCCCCCTGGTCCGGTTGCGCATTTGAAGCCATCCCACTGGACGATCATCTAAAAGCTCAGGAAGGAGACTCGGAATCAATAGCCCGACCAGATGAGACATAGGTGGACGTCAGTAGAGATGTGGTCGCCGATATCGCGAACTTGCGCTTCTGCATCCAGAAGAATATCGACATATCTGAAAGATATTTTGCCATTCCTCATACTGCTGAGAGGGAAAGTGAGCGAGCGGCATGGAATGCGTATTGGACCGACTTCTTTGCCAGCGTTGCACAGACACGAAAGCTACATCGACAGTGGGTAAAGACATGTCCGCCTAGACCATGGATAGATGAGAGCATGTATATGGAAACATAGATAGTCGGATTGACCGGAACAATCGCACCTCCGAGCACTTGCCCTGCGACGCTTTCCAAACTCTTCCCCTCCTCTAGACGATGACACGGGTTGGGCTGTTATTTGAAAATCATCTTTGACTCCCCATTCGCTGACTCTGGCGAATTGGTCTTTTCCTAACCCTGCGACTGCCGAGGCTGCCCTTCACTTTCACCTCGTCTCAATACACCACAATGGCAAAGCCATGCCTCTCTACAACCCTATCGTATTCTCCAGAGCTATTTTACACCTCTATTCTGCTACTCCTATTATCCCTCCTGTCATCCCCCAAGGTATCAAAACCACGCCGTCCCTCCTTCAAAAACCCACCCAGACACCTACAACCCTCTTTACCTCCTCATATCTTGCTCCTCGAAAATTTTGACATCCTCTTCGCACCCACACAACCTACCTCTCCACCACCCAAAGGTAGCTGGACTACTTCCTCGCCTCGCTCACCACCCACCACAATAAGCCCGCTCTCCCGCCTCTGCAGGCGCCTAACCTGGCACCTCTGCCGCTTGCGCCGCCAACAGGAACGCCGCATCAATGGTCCACCAGCCATGCGAACGTGAAGCCGAGTCGCTGCTATATTTTTTCACAAACACCAGCGTCAGCACCAGCACAAGTTGCGAAAGCAACAGCAATCACGCTCGACGGCGAAACCGGCACCATTATCAAAAAGACCTCAACGAAGAGGCAACTCCTCGCGAGCGAAAAGTGGCTTGGACGGAAGAGACTGGCGCTGAAGCACAATTTGGAGAAGAAGAAGCGGTGGATGGAGGAAGGGGGGAAGAAAACGTTTGGCATGGGGCAGAGGATAAGCTTGTTGGGTGATCTTGGTCCGGCGGGGGAGTTGGATGAGCAGATGGGGTTGGTGCCTGCGCAACGAAAGATTACGAGCCCGGAGGCTATGAGGGCGAAGAGGGAGGGGAAGAGGGTGGGGAAAAGCCGTTTGGCGGAGACGTGATGACGGGGGGTTTGTGGGAGGTGGCCTGCTGGCGGGTTGTCTTCTTCAAACGTATATTTGGTGCGACGGTTTGAGCGCTGGTCGCTTCATGTCTTATCCTGGCTCTACTACAACTACGTCTTCTATCTACAAGTTCAACAACACACTCGCCAGGCCCATTCCAGCACCCCATACCGCACCGATACCAAGACCGCGCTTCTCAGCCTTACCTTGGTACTCTGGCATACCAGCTCCAGCACCGAAGTTGTACTCGAAGCTTCCGTTGAGGGCGACAGGGCCCTGGACGCTCTGTCCGCTACCGAGAATAGTAATGTTCTTCACAACGCAATCGGTCTCGTATCCAAAATCACCGGTCATGCTGAACGCGCCGTTGTCGTAGGAGAACGTGATCATCGATGTGGCTGGCTGCTCGATGCTGTCGCCGTCATCGAGGTACAAAGAGCCAGTAGCCTGGTTAGTAGCGTTAGGCGCGATCCACAGCACGAAGTCCTTCTTCCTCAACTCGGTGGTCGTGTTTGCGGATTCGGCGCGTAGAGGCAGGATAGATCCACCGCGAACGTGCAGGGGAATGCTATCGAAACCGATGTCGGTCAGGTCGATCATGCTTCCGTTTCCTTGGATGCGCTCGCCGGTCCAGTAGTCGTAGAAGACTTCATTGGGGAGGTAGATGGATACCGAGGTCGAGTTCTCTTCCAAGACGGGCGAAACGAGGATGGCATCGCCGTAAAAGAACTGGTATCCGATCGCGAAGGTGTTGGAGTCGGTGGGGTAGTGGAACCACAATGGGTTCAAGCTGGGCTCTCCGGTAGTAGTTTGGCGGTGGAAGGCAGTGTAGAAGTAGTCCAATAGCCTGTAGCGTACGGCAATCGCATTCTTGGCTGCTGCGGTGGTCAAGGGCCAGCGGTAGTACTCTTGATCGATTGATGTGTCGCCAGCGTGGTTCCTCATGAATGGGTAGAAGGCACCGAGTGTTGCCCAGCGTGCGCAGAGTGTCTCGGTGGTGTTACCGGCGAAACCGCAGATATCGGGTCCGACCATGGGGATTTGGAAGATGGAATTGAAGTTCAAGATGCCGGCGATGGAGAAGCGGTATTGGGTCCACTCCGAGACATTGTCACCGAGCCACTTTCCGAGGTAGGTACCAAGACCGACGAACTAGAGACCTTGTTAGCTGCGTTATGATATGATGAGGTAGCAAAGACTTACAGTAGAGCGGGTGATAATCAAAGGACGACGTTCAGGACGGCGCGCAAGCATACTTTTGTGTGAAGCGATCGACATCATCGAGCCCCAGAAGTTGTGGGTATCATAGTGGTATGTTCCGTCGTAGTTCTGGATGTCGGTATCAAGGGTCTTGTTGCTGATCGAGCCAGCAGCGTTCGCGATCTGGTACTCTGGGTTGATCAGGTCACGACCGGGAAGACCGGGGTGCGCGGCAAGGTCTCCGGTGTTGTTGGAGGCTTGACGCTTGAAGCTGGAGCGCTTGCTAAGAGGAGAGCTTGAGCGAGTCTTCAGCGAGCTGGAGTTCGACTGAGGCTGGAATCCTGCTGGGAAGCCAGGGATCTGGCGGCCGTCAGCGGAGGTGCGGACTGGCGGCGGCTCAGGCGGGTTCTTGGACTCTTCGGAGTAGGCTTCGGGGTCGAGGCACGGATACGGGCAGAAGTTGGCAGGCTCGTTCATGTCGTTCCACAGACCATCAATGTCAACACCAGTCGCCGGGTCGAAGAACTCAGCAAACTTCTGGTCCCAGTATTGCTGAGTGTTGGGGTGGAACCAGTCGGGGAAGACAGTTGGGCCGGGCCAGACAGCGCCTTCGAAGAAAGAGCCGTTCTCACGCTTCTGAAATACATCGAGCTCAGCACCATCGTTGTAGCCATCGTAGTCGCCGCTCCAGACAGCTGAGTTAACCATCACGATGTAGTGCTGCTGGTGGGCATGGATGTAGTCAACGAGCTGGCGGACGAGATCAAGAGGGTAACGTTCAGGATCTAGAGTGAACAGACGACGGAGCTCCATGTAGTCAATGTCGGTCCACATGGTCTGGATAGTGTTAGCAAAGATGTATGGATACTCTGTAGCATGGTAGAACTCACCTCAAGAGGAATGTCGGCAGCTGAGTAGTTGGCAACTACCTCAGCAACCTGCCAGACATCGCGGTAACCGTACTTGCATTGATGTGATCCAAAACCCCAGTATGGCATCATAGCGGGAAGACCAGAGAGAGCAGAGTACTGAACTGCGACTTCCTTTGGTCCAGGGCCGGCGAGGAAGTAGAAGTCAAGAACACCACCGAGAGTGTTATACTCAAGAAACTGGCCCTCAGAGTCGTCGATCTTGATGTCCATACCTTGGGAGCTGGCCAAGAAGACACCGTGGGTACCGTTCTCGCCGCGATGATCAAAGTAGACGGGGTGAGCTCCGTACAGGTTGGACCCCTCTGGGGTACCGTAGGCATCACGGTTCCACAGAGTGCGAGTGTAGTTGGTAGTGTTTAAGTGGAAGTGATCAGTCGATTCACCAAGACCATATAGGTTGGGCGAAGGAGGCAGAGCAGTCCGCAGACGAAGATACTGCGACTCAAAGACGAGCGAAGCAGCTGAAGTGTCGAAAAGAGTCTCGTTGGTCTCTTTGCGCTTGATGGCGAACGAGAAAGGGCTGTCGGTCCATGTGAATGACAAGGCAGAGTCCTCGGGGCTGACACCCTCGTCATCGGAAGGGCGAGGCCAGACAGACTCTTGGATCTGGAAGACTTGCTCTTCGGCATCGAAGATCTTGACATGGAGGCGTTCGGCTGCGAAATTGATTAGCAAGGGAACGATATTCTGGAAGGGTGAAGAACGTACCAGTCTGGTACTCGACTTCAAGCTTGAGGTCAGTCAAGTCGTCACCGTAGACATTGCAAGCGGTGCCTGCAAGCTTGAGGTCCGCGGTAACCTTGGAGCCGTTATCCTGAAGGTTGCTGGCTGTGTATCCGGGGCATGCTTCAAGCGAAGAGCTTTGACGTTGAACCAGCGAACTTGCAAATGCAGGTACCGCCGCCCCAAGAGCGAGAAGGCTTTTAGCGATCATGGTGCCTGAAGGTATTGAGAAAGTCAGGACCGTGTTGGATGCTGATCCTCCGAGGGAACATTCGCCTTCTTATACTCGAGCGCGTGCAGCCGTGTGTACTAGTCTGGGACACTACAACAACCAAGCATGCATCGTGATCTCGGTTCAGACTTACCGTTTGCATGGCTGGGATAGGCGGATATGCACCCAAGGCGCGCTCCCCCGCAGTACCGTCATCATGGAGGTCGGTCTTGCATGGCTTGGCAACGATGCGAGGGCCAGAGAGGGAACATGGCGGGGTCATTGGTTCCGCAGATTCACGTTCTGGAGAGCTTGTTTACCCGGAGAGGATCCCGTTTGGGGTTCGGGTCGAATGGAGGACATAAGAGGCGCAAAACTCTGGGGTAAACGATCAGGTTTGTTTACGCAGGTGCGAGGCGCGACGCACAGCGGTTACGCTGATTCGATGGAAGTCGGGAGTGGAAGATGCCGGTCCGACATATGGTGCCGGCGTGCCTTCGCGCTTCCATCGCCAAGCCGACGGCTGAACAGAGCCAAGGCAAAGGCTAAAGTTGGGTGACATGTCGTGAGTGCTGGTCTGAACGTCAATTTCTATGTGTTCTGCTTGTGTCCCGGAAGTCGAGCAGTGTTCTGTTTCTTCAAGATTTTCCTCGTCGGATGGCTACCTGCAAATCAAAACTCATGGTCTAGGATGTTGCGTCCACTATTGCATGACAGAGTTTGGTTGGAGAGGACCAGATGTGAAGATAGAGTTGTACTGTTCATTTGTGGTACAACAAGCTTCATTGCGCAGATACTTGAGAGGAGATAGGTTCGCTTCATTCGAAGACATTTGAAGGGCACACCTTATTGTCGAGTGTGCTGTTCTCAGCTATTGTACGAAGCAACTCAGGTGGGAGACTGTGCCGCAAAAATGCCTGTGATGTATATGTGGTATCCCGCGTCGCCGCTGTAATGATGAGAAAGTGGTGTATACTTCTGACCAATGTTTGGGCTACGTCTTCCCGAGACATCTCTGGAGCATTGTACGCGGAGGTGATCCGTGCAGGACACTAGCGCGCCTTCTGGCCCAAGACCGAAAAGTTCACGAACGCGACAGCAGCAGCCTCCAACATCACCACACGTCACCATGCTTTGCGCAATCTCTGGCGAAGCTCCCCGCGAACCCGTTGCCTCGCGCAAGTCGGGCAATGTCTTCGAAAAGCGCCTGATCGAGGCGCACATCTCGGAACACCACACTGACCCCGTTACTGGCGAAGACCTCGCGACCGAGGACCTCATCGAGCTCAAGTCACCCAATGTCGTTACCCCACGCGCCCCCAGCTTTACCTCGATACCCGCCATGCTCAGCGCCTTCCAGAACGAGTGGGATGCGCTGGTACTAGAGACACACACGCTCAAGCAGCACTTGGCGCAAACGAGGCAGGAGCTGAGTACTGCTCTCTACCAGAACGACGCTGCGACACGGGTTATTGCGCGCATATCAAAAGAGCGAGACGAGGCGCGCGAAGCTCTATCCAACGTCACCGTCAGTGGAGGCGGCGGCCAGGGCGATGCGATGCAGGTGGACGGCCAGGGCCTGCCTGGGGAGCTTGCCGCCCTCGTTGACGAAACACAGAAAGAGTGAGTTCGATCAGCACCTCCTGGAGACCACAAGTAGTATGACCCACCTTACTAACTACTACACTACAGGCTGTTCGGCTCGCGACGAAAGAGACCTGTACCGGCAGGTTGGGCCTCTGGAGACGCCATTTCCAACTACGACGTTGCCAAGACGACCGAATCGCTGTTTCCAGGCAGCAGCTGCATTGCTGTCAACGAGGCTGAGCTGGTCCTATTTGGTGGAGCCGATGGAACCGCGGGTGTCTACTCGCTGGCCAAAGGCAAGGTTCTGGAGACATTCAACGCTGGCGGCGCGGTCACTTCGACAGCATGGTGGGGAGAGCGCGCTCTTATTGGCACTTCGACAGGCACAGTCAAGGTCTTCTCCAACGGCGATGAGGTTGCCCAGATCGGATCACACGCTGGAGCCGTCACATCCATGTCTCTACACCCCAGCGGCAAGATGCTCGCTACTGCCGGCGCCGACAAGCGCTACGCAATCCACGAACTCACCACCTTCAAGACAGTTTCGCAAGTCTACGTTGAGGCCGAAATCACCTGCGTCTCCTTCCACGTCGACGGCATGCTCTTCTTCCTCGGAAGCTCCGACGGCAACATTCGGATATACGACATCAAGACTGGTGCCAAGATGGCTGAACTCGAGACTGGCGCGCCCGTTGCGGATCTGAAGTTCTCCGAGAATGGAACGTGGTTCGCCGTCGTACAGCAAAATTCCTCCAGCGTTGCGATTTGGGATATCAGGAAGCAGGCAGCCATCCATACACTAGAATCTGGCAGCCCAGTCACCAGCTGCAGCTGGGACTACACCGGCACGTTCCTCGCGATTGCTGGTACCGGCAGCGTCTCTGTGCAACAATATACCAAGGCTTCGAAGAGCTGGGCCGAGCTGGTGAGGAAGGCAGCTCCAGCGAAGGATGTCGCCTGGGGTGGCAAGGCCGAGAACGTAGTGGCCCTGAACCCGGAGGGTGGCTTGGTTGTGTTGACATCAGTTTGAAGTGTTTTGGGGCTACAGGATTGAATTTTGAAGGCGTAAAGTTTTGTGACAGGGCAGTCAGATGTATAAAGTGGCTGCTGTCTCATCAGCGTGTTCAATCAGAAACGAGCGAATGCATTTAGGCAGGGGTTTTTACGACCAAAAATTTGAATAAGATACTACCACATGCTGTAAAACACTACGTCACGATCCATCTCGCACATGCACAGCAGAACAATGCGCTACGGTGATGGGGATGAGTCACAGAAGACGTTAGAAACGGACAGAATGGCGGCCTATAGCCATTGTCCGATTCCAATCAACGGTGAAGGGTGAATGATGATTTGGGATTTGACGTTCTGGCGTTTGTCATGCCGCCCAGATGGATGTTGGAGCGCCACCACAGTTTCGCCGAACTCAGCACCCCCAACGGCACGAGACGGGCCCAACCTTCCTCCTTCGACACTCGCCCGGTGCTACTATCGCCCGCCGCCAACCTCACCACGAACCCCGCATACCATCACCCGCCTGACGTCCGGCATGGAAGGAGAAGGACGACCTAGTGGGTTCACGCACAGACAGCAGAAGGTGAGTGCCGTCGGCGGTGGTACCGACAAAGTGAGCGGCAACGGGGTGAACATGCGCTGACTACGACTGCTGCAGCGCTCACATGCACAAATGGACGGCGAGCAAGCCTCTGCCTCGCCTGCCTGGAGACATGGATCCTTCCCCGACAACCGCGAAGCTCCCTCAACCTACCACGGCCTTCCCTTCGGATACGGTTATGACGATAGGCAGAGTCCTGCTAACGATATCTACGACCCACCCGCCCGCTATCGTTTCGACCGCCAACCCACCCCGAGCTTCGAGTCTGCATTGCGATCGCACGCCCGCCCGCCCATAGAACGCGCCTCCTCAAGCGCCCAGCACTCACATACCGCCGGGTTACACCTGCCAAGATTGGGCAACATGGCATCTTTGGCGTCTTCGGCATCAAGACGGTTCGCGGGCGATGGCTTCGATTACAGGCGGCCGGCTGGCTCGGCAAGTCAACACACAGCAGCGTCTGTCGACCTGACTGGGGACGAGGACGATGTGGCTATCGACCTGAGCCAGGACGACGACATAATTGATCTGACGGCTGATGATTCGGGCGACGGGGCGAGTCACAATGGCAACAACGCACACGAGCAACAACAAGACAGAGGACAGCCAGAGTCGCATCCCGGTCGCCGTCACCAACCTCGTTTGCCAAGGGGCATGGACATCATCATCGACCTGGACAACGGCGAAGAAGAGTGGTTTCCTGACCCACCAGCACCACAAGCAAGCTCTCCCGAGATTGAGTTCATTTCTTCCCGCACAATACACGGTCAGCGCCCCCTTCAACCAACCAACGGGAACGACTCCGATGGCGAAGATGTGCGGTTCATACGGGCGAACGCGTTACCAGAGGCAGAGGTACGGAGACGGCAGAGAAACGAGCAGCTGGATAACGTCATGGATCTTTTTGGAACATTGAATGGGCGTTTCACACATCTCCGAGCCCAGGTCGATCGGTTCCACGAACAGGTCAACCGGACAGCAAACCGCTTCCACGAACCTGTCGCCCCTTCCCGCAGTGCCTCTCGGGGTCGTGCGCCGCACATACGAGTAGGCGCATTCCAAGCGCCCATGCTGGATTTCGATGTTATAGGCTTCGAACTTGGCCCGCGGGTACGCGAAGCACCGCCTCCTCCCGCTACCTATGACGCGCCACCACCAGCCCCAGAGGGCTTCACGAGGAGCCCGGAAGAAGAAGGAGGAGCACTCATATGTCCCAATTGCGAAGAAGAGCTGTGTGTCGGCAGCGACGAGATCAAGAGGCAGGTGTGGATTGTCAAAGGATGCGGTCATGTAAGTCTCAGCTTTAACGGATGGCACGACGACAAGCTGACAACACCAGGTTTACTGCGGCGAGTGTACAGCCAATCGATCGGCGAAGCGCAGTGCAAAGGGCAAGGAAAGACCCGCAAACACAAACCCATTCAAGGTTTGCGTGGTCGAGGACTGCGACAAGAACGTGTCCCACAAGAAGAGCATGATTCAGGTGTTTCTGTGATCACCCAACATCACGCAGTCCAAGAGATGGATCTGTATCTTTCTTTTCAGGACCTATATCTAGGCTCAGTCATGATTGGGTGTTTTGACGATACCCTTGCTTGCATCTCATTTCAGGCTCTTATCATATCTATTCGCATTTGTTGCATTTGCATAGCATGGCGTTTTGGATGGCTGTTCTGTACATTTTACACCTGGCTTATTGGCATAAATGAGCGGTCCATTCCCTCTGCATGCCCATTGTCCCGGTCAAATAGAAGAAGACCAAGATATGCGAGATCGGGTGTAATTAGCGTGCAAGGATTGAGATGAACCCGCAATATGTTTGACCCACGGACCGATCGTCTGTGTACCTTGACCTGTTCCATGTCCCAATTTCATGAGACATCTAGCTTTCGCATTTCATTGCAATGATAAAGCTCGTGGGAGCTTACAGCGAAATGATGTACGATGATCTCATCCCACGTGGAACCCGGCGTCAGCGGCGCCAAGAACAAGGGTCCTCAGGTACGCGAACGAGACCATGCGAGAAATCCGAGCTGCATGCGTCCTTGGGCCTCAGGCACGCACACATCCTGTCATCGACACTCGTCACTCCAGTGTCGTCCTTTCCATCTTTGCCTCAAATCACTTGATCACGATCGATTCGGTAGACCACAAAAATGTCAGCCAAATCCAAAACAGCACAGGCCGCGGCGCCCAACGACCAGCGACCCGTCAAACAATCCGGGGGAGCGAAGAATGCATACCTCATGCTCTACAACGCCGTCTCCGCAGCACTCTGGGCCGGCGTACTCTTCCAAACCATCACCATTGGCGGCAACGAAGTGGTGAATGCGCAGAAAGCGGGAAAGTTCTTTGGCAGCGACGATTGGTTTACGGCGGTCAAGAGGGGATTGGGAAGCGGTAAGGTGTATGATAATTTGGAGGGCTATACGAGGACTGTGCAGACGCTCGCTGGGATGGAAGTCCTCCACAGTCTAGTTGGTACGGCTACCCCCAGTATCACCAGCTAAAGAAGCTACTAACAACATGCCCCAGGTCTCGTCCGCGCCCCCCTCCTAACCACCCTCATGCAAGTCGCATCCCGCTTCCTCCTCGTCCACCTTATCGCTTCGCCCCCGGCTTTCCCTCTCTCCACACGCCACTCCCCCGCCTACAGCACCATGCTGCTCGCCTGGAGCGTAACAGAAGTAATCCGCTACTCCTACTTTGTCTTCTCGCTGTCAGGTGCCGGGGTCCCCAAACTATGGACTTGGCTGCGATACAACACTTTTCTTGTTCTGTATCCTCTTGGTATCTCGAGTGAGTGCTGGTTGGTGTATCAGGCTATTCCGCTAGCTAGTGAGAGGAATGAAGTGTTTGGGTATGCGCTTTGGGCTATACTGGCAATCTATGTCCCGGGAAGTTACATTCTGTTCTCGCATATGTTGGCGCAGAGGAGGAAGATTGCGAGGCAGAGCAGAGTGGCGTGATAGGAATTGGAAGACAACATTTGGGCGGGAAGGAGATTTGGTAACATGCTGTTATATGGGGGAGTATGCATGTAAGACGACTCGATAGTATTGATAGAACATGAAGAAACTTCAAGACCGAACGATCTATTCAACTACGAAATGAGTCCATACATACATACTACTCCTTCCCTCCCTCCTTCGGCCCCGTCTGCGCATTCCTCTCCCCCACATCCAACGCTACCAAGAATCGGCTTACGCAGTTGTACGCCGCGACCGTCGCCGTAATCTCCACAATCTCCTTCTCACTGAACCCCACTTGCTTCAACTTCTCAAACACCGCATCAGGCACACGAACGTCTAATGTCATGGCGTCCGTGTAAGCCAGTACCGCGCCCAGCTTCTCGCCCAAGGCATCCAGTGGTTCCCGCGGTTTAGAGTTTAGGACGGCGAGTACTTGGTCTTTGGATACATCTAGATGTCATCATGTAAGTAGGTGCTTAGGCAGCGAACGAAGAGGAGAAGGAGAAGAGGCTCATGCTAATGGATATGGCAAATACCTTCACCCGATTCTAGGATCGGCGAGTGAGACTCCCACTCGTACCATGCTTTATTCAGTACGGCAACGCGGCAGATGGCTGTTTCGCGGATGGAGGTGGGGAGACTGGTTTTTGTGCGGATGGAGCCTAGGAACGAGTTCCTGATTGTGTTTGTTAGGATGTCGCATACTGGAGTGGAAAGGTGGTTGGAGTGTGAATGGCTGTGCTATGCGCCCTTCCGTCGTGTGCGGATTCGTAGAACATCTAGATGGAATACTTGAGAACTCACCATCCATCTGCGACCGGGGGAGCATGAAGCAAAGTTCGGTCTAGAGCTATGAGCCCTTTCTCGCCTCGCCGTTGTCTGACGCGCTGTTCGACGGCTTTGTCTTCTTCGGACGTGAAGTTCGGCGGGTCGGGAACGTAGGGGAGACGCATTGTGGGATTGGTGGACGTGTTTTGCTCGAGGAATTGTGAATGCCACTCGTCAACATATATAGATGAAGATTCAACCTGAGTCACAGGCAAGCTCACCTGTTTGTTGAGATCGAGATGAGTCAAGCTGCGTGCTCGTCACCACATGTCCCGAGGTCGGCAATGAGACATCGGAACGCATTCCGATCACTGAGCCGGCGGAACGAATCACGACTCTCTTCGCTTACCACTTATCGATAACGAGACTTTCACCATCCTTTCCCACCTAGTCCGATGACTGTCGCATTTGGCTGCAAACAATATCAGCAACAGGAATGGCGCCCAATTCCAAGCTAAACGCAAAGCGCAAGGCGCAAAGAGAAGGAACCCAACCCGCAAAACCCAAGAAGACTGAAAAGCGTCAGGCGAATGGCGCAAAAGGACCTGGGATTTCCTACATTCCTATCGAACTCCAGCAACTCTTATTGAACATCTTCCGGAACTCATTCGCAGAAAGAATGAGCGCAGATATTACACCGCTGTTACAAGAAGTCAAGGGACATCTCTACAAGCGTGACTTCGCGACTGCTTTTGGGAAGAAAGAGTATTTGGAGGCGTACGCGGCGAGGTGGAGTCCGAGCCGCGCGTTGGGGTATCTGGATCTGATGTGGGAATTGAGGGACGACTTATGGGTTGATGAGGAAGATGAAGAGGAGAATCAAGAAGCCATTGCCGAGCAGGCTAAGCCAAAGAGCCGGAAGATTGTGTGTTTGGGCGGTGGAGCAGGCGCGGAAATCGTGACGTTGGGCGGCCTGCAAAAGCTGATGTCTACCACATATTCACAAGATGGGGAAGACAGCGAGGGTCTCAGGGGCCATGTGGAAATTACCGCCGTCGACATCGCCGACTGGAGTGTGGTCGTGGAGAACCTCGCCAAACAACTCACGGTCCCCGCCGAATTGTCGAAATACGCATCCGCTGCTGCGAGAGCTGCAAACATCCCACCTCTTAACCCTGAAGATGTTGCTGTACGATTCAAGCAGCAAGATGTACTTCAGGCTTCGGCTGAGGAACTCTCCGAGCAACTTGCCGATGCGAATCTCGTTACATTACTCTTCACGCTGAACGAACTCTACACCGCATCACTGCCTCTAACCCAAAAGTTTCTACTCCTAATGACATCAATCCTCCAGCCCGGCGCTTTACTCCTTGTAGTCGACAGCCCCGGAAGTTACTCATCAGTCACTCTGAACGGCGCCGAGAAGAAGTACCCAATGCAATGGCTCCTCGACCACACACTCTTGAAGCAAGCTAGCGGAAATTTGAACGAGCGCGGCAAGGAAGAGATTGTCAGATGGGAGAAGATCAAGGAGGACGATAGTAGATGGTATAGGTTGGATGAGAGACTGCGATATCCGATTGAGTTGGAGAATATGCGGATGCAGGTGCACCTTTATCGGAAGCTGTAGGGTGTCGCAGTGTATGCGACGAGGGTATTAAGATTATAAAGTTCACACTTCCTGCTGGGTTTCCTTACTTCAACACTCAGCGAGCCCGAACCACGAAGGGATGTCCACCAGTGGAGCCTCTGTCGTGTCTTCAGTACAGCTTCTCGGCCAAAATCTTCTCGCCCGACGTACTATACGCCCCTTGGTACATAGTCACCCCAACTGACTGGTAGTCTTGGCGAAGCCCACGCACTCCCATCATCGGTAGACACTTCCTCGCAGGCTCGGCTGAATGGGCGTATGCCTATCGCCATCTCGATGAATGCAAGTTGCGGTGCGAGGCCTGCGAGGAGTCGATTGTACTCATCGCATGGTGTGCAAGGATCTGATATGACGACCAGTCGCCATAGAAAGCAAAAACTTGAATCCCCTCCAGTCTCTCACCCACCCCTAACCTCAGTGCAACTCCACCCCCTCTCCCTCTCTCTGCCATGCCCATAACACTCCTCCGGCCTCCTAATACTAGATCCCGAATCCACCCTCTCCATCCTCATACTCGATCTCGACAACTCCTTCGTCACAAGAATGCTCTTTAAACTATGGTTCTCCTGGACACTGCGCAGACTGACGTCACTGCTCCCTGGGCTGAGCTTGGGTGTCTCGCGCAGACGCGTCTTCTCGTATCGGCGGAGGAGAATGGCGATGATGGGGACGGCGAGGAGGAGGCAAACGATGGCTATTACTATGCCGATTACAGCGCCCGGACTGAAGCCATCGCGGCGGGAGCTGGCGTTCGGGATGGGGATTATGGCCGGTGGGGCTTCGGGGAGGATGGAGGCGGTAGGCATTGGTGCTGGTGCCATTGTGTGTGTTTTTGTGTTCGATAATCGTTGTTGTGAAGTTTCGATGTGCTCTTCGAGCAAATATGATCGAAGATGCAAAATCCGTGTGTTTGTCAGGTATAAAGGAACGATGAAACCAAGAAAGCAGATGGAGAATTTAGTGTAACGACAGTATTGTAGTGAGCGAAGAGTCTATGTACTTCAGACCAAGAGCAACGAGAACTCTATTCAATGATAAGAGAAGGGATATGCTGGGCTGTCAGTCACAATAGCAAGAACATGAGGGGTTTTCATGCCACGAATAGCACCACATCACGCCTTATTTGCACCTTCCAGAACGACCATCTATCCACTCCTACCATGCCTATCCCGACTAAAATGCAGCACCTGCTGGCCACAAAGAGTTGAGGACTCATTAGCGCACTTTGCGACCCTTGCTGTACACACTAGAATTGGCTGCACGACAAAGTTAGTGGCGTTAGCGTCCAGCCAATCGTTCCTCGTTGGCGCTCGCAGGAGGCAAACAACTGAGCCAGAGCCGCACGCCGCCTCGCCTTGGGCAGCGTAGGTTTGCGCTGAAGGATCAGGGTCTATAGCGAATGGTAGTCGCGAGGGGTGGAGGGGTAGTGATGTCTTTTGTGAGGCGCATGCGGAGAGACGTGGGGACGCGGTTTCGTTGGACCGGAGGTGCGCGAGGTGAGGCTTGCGCAGGTACGGGTTTGGAGGTAATGAGATGGTATTTGGCGAGGTGTTGACCGCTTGTTCGGCGCACACATTGACATTGCTCAGTGCTTAGGTCATGTGGGCGCGCCTTGGAGATATCACGAGGTCGTTGTGGGATGTTCCTGCCCCTTGATCGTAGGCGAGGTGAGAGGCTGCCCCTCAGCAGCACCCATCTCGTTGCATCCTTCCAAGGTCACTCATTACCACACATCCGTTAAGCACAACATCGCGCAGCACTTCTCCAATGTACTTCGGACGTCTTTCGGACAAAGCTGACTGCTGCTATGGTAATGGTAACGATTTGCTGACTTAACCTTACATGAGTGTCTGGCGACGCGACCCCCGCTACCGCGACAGTCCTCAGTCGACGGCGATACTGTGCTGGTAGTAGATTGAAACCTCATGAAGGGAAGTATGGATGTCATGTTCTCTTCAGCCTTTATCGAATGGTGCGCTACGTACCAGTCGTTCTGTGCTCGAAGCCAACCTCCACGGCATTGCGGAAGATTCTCGTCCCGGTTCGCTTCCTAGAGGGCAGCTCGTCACATCCGGCGGCAGCAGAGACCGATCCCCTAGGGATGGACTTGCTGGCCATTTCGCTCCGAAGGTCAAGGTATGATGATGTTCGCTGATGTGAGAAGTCGTCGTCGTCGTCGTCGTCGTCAAGTGTGGAACATTCTAGGAGTGCGAGTGCGAGACCGACAACGAACACGTACCGCGTATGCACGGTCCCCTGAGTCGTACTCTTCCCGGGATACGATTTGGCTTCCGACGTGACGTCTCCATGCATTGTGCCATTGAATCGGCGAAAACACCATTGGCCAGATATTTCGCTGAAACAAAGATCTGTGGCTACCAGATTTCGCGCTTCCGCGGGTCGACACCGGAAGCCTGGCTGTGCGCCCTTCCCGGCGTGCATCACCTAGGATGCCGGCACTTCGTGGCTATCTATCTGGTCTTGGTTGCGAAGCTGGTACCATAAACTAGTGATGCCTGCTACGCGTGTACCATATGGATGAAGGTGTTTACTAATGTTGCTTTTAGAGCTATCAATCCTGGGGTCTTCAAACAAACTTATAAGACATGGCTCCATTCTCGTCAGTCGTATTGCAACGACAGTCTGCGCAGTAACTCGATTCGCTTCATAACTACTATTCATTCATCACCACTACCCACTATTTCATCATGAAGTTTACTACTGTCTTCGTCGCTTCCACCGCTACGCTTGCCTTCGCGAGACCTCAGTACGATGCCGCACCCTCGGATCCTCACGCTTGGATGGCGGCATCGTCAAACGACTGTACGTACTGAAGGCTTATATATGGTATCAAGATCTAATGCCGGTATCCACAGTCCGAGGCCCATGCCCGATGCTCAACACCCTAGCGAACCACGGCTTTCTTCCTCGTGATGGTCGTAACTTCACCCAAGAAAACGTAGTCAAGGGCTTGAAAGACGGCTTGAACTTCAACGCTTCTCTCGGAGCTCTCATGTGGCAGCAAGCGATCATTGCCAATCCCGAACCAAACGCGACTTTCTTCACTCTCGAACAGCTCAACGTCCACAATGTCCTCGAGCACGATGCCAGTCTCACGCGTACCGATGCGGCGTTTGGTAATAACCACGTCTTCAACGAGACAGTATACAATGTATCGAAGCAGTGGTGGACGGAAGAGGTCGTGACAGCTAAGATGCTGGCAAACTCCAAGATCTTCCGTCAGTTGGAGAGCCGAGCAACGAACCCGAACTACACCTTCACCGCTTCTACCGAAGAGTTCAGTCTGGGTGAAGTTGCAGCGCCTATCATCGCCTTCGGTTCCCTTCAAGAGGGTACTGTCAATCGCACGTTGATGGAGTACTTCTTTGGTGAGTTCACCCAGTACTTGCAAAATCGTCGAGCGCAATTTCGGGCCAGAAGCTGACATTACAACAGAGAATGAGCGTCTTCCTAATGAGTTGGGCTGGACAAAGAAGTCGGATGAGATCACTCTCATGAATATCTTAGCTACGACAAGTATTGTCCGCAACGCGACGAGTCTACTAACTGGTGGCAACACGGCCGAAGACTCAGCTCACGGCAAGCGCAATCTTCACGGTGGAATGTTCTAGGACACTGGCCCCGTGAACCAGCACTGCGTGGTTGATGTTGGTTATGTTAGCATTGGGGGATGTCACGCGATAGTTCTTACTGCGCGCTTGTACCGCTCTCGTCTCTTGCTGACAGCGGTTAGATAGATACTAATCAAACCCTACGTCTTCCCAATGTATACTATCTTTACTCGTTATGCGTCATGTTCGTCATTTCGTGAAGTCGATCTCGCAGCGTTTCAATAGCTACACGCCAAACAGGACATGCTCGCAGCAAGGTCACCGACTTGACTAGGCATGGTGAGTGATCATTACATATCCACTTTTGTTTGTGGAGCTTTTTTTAAGCGCGCTTGGAGTGGAGCTGGGGTATACACTTAACTAAGCCTTCAGGTGGCTACCGCGTCTCCGACTCTTCTCACCAAGTCCGTGACTATGACGCAGCCTCTAGATCTTTCGACCTCATGCACCTCGTTCGCATCACTACGCATGAGTGAGGACTACTTGCAAGGAGCATATGATAGCGATGAGAGAAGTGTAATGCGGGTCGCATCGAGCGCTTGCGACAAAGGACTGTCGCCGAGAGCGAGCCCACTGAATCCGTCAACATCAGATTACAGTCCGAATGAGGACATCTATCTCGTTACCACAGCGCAAGTTCTGTGGCGTGTGACCTCTCCTACCTCATTCTACCGCGACTTGCCGGGATCGCTCGAAGGCTAGCCGAACGAGACGCACCTATGGCCAGCTCATGGCTCCTCACTTGCGACAGTACTCATAATAACTCCATCCACGGTGTTGCATCGTCGTTCTCCGACATTCGTGGCCGGCGACCCGGACGAGGTTGACCACTTACTCACACCAACTGAGACGCGAGAAGTAAGACGAACGATCTCCAATCGATGTCGCGCAGTACTGGGACCTTGAAGACCCTTATACATGGCCGGCTGTCTACCTGCCATTCCACCTGATACCGCGTGCGAGTGCACCGTCACCTATCGATGAAATGCTCGTCAACGTACACATCAAGGGCCATGGGGCGCGGCTGGTGTGCAAGCTACTGTACGAAACGAAGGAAGAGATGCAGACCGAAAATGAGAAGGAGAACATCGGACGTATGGCGTTCGATTTCTGGTCTTTCAACTTTACCCAAGACGGATTGTGGAAAGGCATGAGTGCGATGTCTGAGGAGGAGGTGGAGGCGTGGAGGCGTGGAAGGCGATGCGGCAAGGACGCTAAAGTCGGCTTGGGTACGTGAGGTCCACCTCTCCTGCGAGACCGGCCCTCACGAGAATGTTCATTGCTAGTGTCCTGATTGCGAGTAGGCGTTGATACTGGCGTTGTGGTCAAGAGAAGATTTGGACTACCTTGGTAGCTTGGCGGATTACGGCCGCCGTTGCCGCTCGTCGACGCTTTCCTCGATTACTGAACACTTTACATCAACACCACTTCACCACTACACCATCGTATGTACACGAGTCGGAACAGCGCATATCACGATCCACGAGTCGCAAGTTCAATGTCTCGGTCGATATTGTTCCGGTACCGTATGGTCGCGATTGGGCGCCTGCCCTGCAAGCCCCATGGCGTAAATCTCCGCTCACTTGGCGATGCTTTGAAACTTTGCGATCCATCAATCATATATCCACTTTCATGCACTACCACGTGCGACACCATAAATTACCGCAAGCGAGTGTGGGGTACAGCGATGCTTGCTCGGTCGGATAAGAGTGTCGCCCTTTCCAGGCTGGAGGAAGCGAAGAGTCGGAAATTTAAGGCATTGGTGGAGCTTTGACAGCGGCGCATTCTCATCTATAGACCTTGGCAACTGACACGAGAGGTATAGGAGTAAGACACGCGACAAAGCCATAGATGCGCAAGGTGCGATGGAGGGTAAAATAGCGGTATATAGGGTTCGTAGCTTTTCGACTGTGTCACAATTGGACATCTCTGGCATCCCATTACCACCTGACTTATATCTCCATTACACGATCCAAAATGCGCTCGATCGGTTTCGCCGCTACTATTGCTGCTCTATCGGCTACTGGAGCAACCAAAGACATATATGTCTCGCCAATAGGCCAAGGAACAGGAACCTCTACCGCGCCTTTTGGCTCAATCCAGTCGGCTGTCAATGCCGCTGCGCCTGGCGATGTGATTCTTCTTCGCGCTGGTACATACAAACCCACGACCAACATCCAGATCACGAAGAGCGGCACAAGGACTCAGCCCATCACCTTTCGTTCCTTCGAGAAAGAGAAGGTCATCATCGATGGCGAAGGCATGCCCGGAACGCCATACGGTCTGGACGAGTCTCTGCCAAACAAAGAACGCGGTGCTCTACACATTGAGAATGCAAACTACTGGAAGTTCTATAATTTGGAGTAAGTACAGGCAGCTCTTTCGC
The DNA here is from genome assembly GCF_020736505.1 of Alternaria rosae. Lineage (NCBI taxonomy): Eukaryota > Fungi > Ascomycota > Dothideomycetes > Pleosporales > Pleosporaceae > Alternaria > Alternaria rosae. The sequence goes on from NW_025763572.1 coordinate 3,227,805, forward strand.
CATTGTTGTTCGATATACTAACCCACGCTCGAGAATTATCAACGGCCCATACGGCGTGTACGCCCGCGACGCGTCGCACAACCACTACGAACTCCTAATCACCCACGACAACTACGAGACAGGCTTCCAACTCCAAGGCGCCTCCTCCAACAACACCGTCTTGTACCTCGACTCCTACCGCAACCGCGACCCGCGCAAGAACGGCGAGTCCGCCGACGGCTTCGCCTGCAAAGAAGGCTCAGGCGAAGGAAACGTCCTGCGCAACGCGCGCTTATGGGACAACGTGGATGATGGCCTCGACCTCTTTATGTTCGGCTCGTCTGTTACACTGGAAGAGGTATACGCTTGGGGCAATGGGTTCAACCGCTGGGGCTTCAGCTCTTTCGAGGGTGACGGCAACGGCTTCAAGTTGGGTATTACGAATAATCCACCCGCCAACCACATCGTGCGTAACTGCATGGCCTTCTCCAACGCGAAGAAGGGCTTCATCGACAATGGGAACCCTGGTAGTCTGACGGTTGAGCGCAATACCGCGTGGAACAATGGCGACGTGGGCTTCAACTTCCGCAGCTCCAGCTCTACCATGAAGAACAATATTGCTGTTTCGAACGTAGGCAGCTCGCAGGTTAGCCTCACTGCGTCGGGTATCAAGGCTACGGGTAATTCGTGGCAGTCGGGCAGCTGGTCAGATTCAAGTTTCGCTAGTGTCGATCCTGCGACGCTGAAGAAGGCGCGTGCTGCTGATGGGAGGGTTCCAAAGAGTGACTTTCTCGTGCCGAAGAGTGGCGCTGCTATTGGTGCGACTACGCAGTCTGATGTCTAATGTTCCGTCTGCGCACTGGAGGTCGTGCTCGTTGCGATGTATTCTCTTCTTGTCGATATTTGGTGCCATCGGCTTGTATATATGTTTCTTTCCTAATTGAAAAGAACACCTTGAACCCGCCGTTGACGTAGACTGTCTGCTTCGCGTGGCTCGACCATCATCTTCATAATGAACCGGTTCCTAGTCCCGGTTGGAATGGGTTGATGCGTCCGGACTAACTTAACCCTTTAGTGAGCTTATCACCTCTGGGTGTTTGGGTCGACTTAGCGAGATGACGACGAATTGGGTCTGTGTACGTGAACACATCTGCTTTAAGGGCCCGAATCTTACCCTTTAGGTCGTGCTCGTTCGCTGTATGAATGACATGTTTCCGCCAGATTTTGTTGGCGTTACAAGGAATCTCACTCCAATCGACGTCCTCGTTCCAGCCCCATCCGCGCTCGACTTGATAAGTCTGCGTGAACTTGTAGAACGGTCCAAGCTTATGATATTTGTGAAGGAAGAGAATTGTGCAGTGAATTCCTCGCGCATCGGCAGCTTGGCAAAACTCAGCCAGTAGATCCAGCCACTCAGTCTCCCAATCATAAGGCAACAGTTCGATTCGGATGGACCGGAGATGAGGGCATTGCTCGCTGCTTTGCTCCACAAGACGGTACAGTGCAGGTATTAAGATGTGAGGGACGAAGTCGATACCATCGTCTGGAAGGCCAGGCACCCACTGGCGTTTCGATCGTGTGAGCCAAAACTCCTCTAGAGATTCTGGAAGAGCCTTCCAAAACATATCCCGGGTTTTCAATGCTTCTACAACGTCTCGAGAGTTGATATCGTTGTGCGTATGGCCCCAGATCATTTCAGGGGCTATCCTTAGGCGGCGAAGGGACCTGAATAAAGTGAACGATACAACGGGTTGCATATCAGCATCAGCATCCCACCCCGCCCTTTCAAATGTTGTTTGGCCCCCAAGTTCTTCGTAGCTAAGTGCTAGAGTCTCCAGATGATCTTGATGGTCTTCCAAGCATTGCATGAGATGGGGGAGATGTGCAGAGCGCAACGTCAAAGGGCCGCCCATCTCGTACAGGAAAGTCTTGAGCTTCTCCGGTATGGTTGCTTTCATCAGATACTGTAAGGTATCTTCTGCGAGCGTGGAGCCTCGGAGTTCAATGTACTGCACGCTACAAGAGCGTGGCCTCAACAGGGCAAATGGACTTTCCGCCATCCCGCTGTATACACCATCTCCAAATTTGAATGCGTACAAAGAGCGAAGATACGGCAGGTGGAAGAATGATTCCAGATATTTGATGTCGCCATCATCAGATTCTGTGATGAGCACGTCCATGGGTTTTGTCAATGGGGCGGTTAGAGACCAGGTGTGTCCTGGCGGACCAAGTGACGCCGCTTCCATAGCCCGGAGCCGCCTACCAGATGACTTGACCATTGAGCAAAAGAACTCATGACCACGCGAATCCCCGAAGTTCAAGTCCAATTTGTGGACGTTTGGAAGATTCGCGACGAGAACTGTGATTACCACTTCAGCATCAGCTGCATACATCTTCTTGTAAAGCCTTTCAGGCCCTTCACCATCTTGTACGTAGTCGTAACACATCTGCCTCAACAGCTGCTCGGTTTCTGGCGTTCCCAAATCGGGCCATGGCTTCACCTCAAAGCCGGCAAGCCGTTCGGCTTCGTTGCAACCTGCCCAACCGTCGGGAAGCGCGAAAGACTTCACGAGCGCAGCCAGAGCCGGGGACAAAAACAACTTGTGCGCAAGCGGAAGGAGATGTCTCAAATCACCGTCACCACCTATGTCTGAGCGCAGTGAGACATTAGCGTAGAGATGAGGAGTAGCGATGCGGTTGAGTTGCTTTGACACGCGGCATAAGTTTGGTAGTGTGCGTCGGCAACAGAAGCTGGCGATTGTGTCAATTAGCTCTTCGGAAATGTTGTCGAGAGGATGCCACATTGTGGGACGTTGCGATGTATACTGTGTACGGTTGTGCAGGATGAGACAGAGTGGCGGCCTCGGCGTTCACCCACGGAAGCTAGCCTATCGATAAGGCGCGTCCTTCGGTGTGCCAACGCGGCGCAGTCGTCAGCATAAGCAAACGCCATCTGCACGTCGGTCCATCACGATGCGCATACACTTGCACCGCTCACTACGCCATGTCTGAATCCACAGCCTGGCCACCCGCGAACGGGCTCACCACCAAGATCGTCCCGCGCAAGGACGCCATCCTCACCATCCCCTACTCGACGGTAGTGCACGCGCCGGCGTCGCTCGTATTCGACACCATTCTCCGCGCCAAAGACTACAAAGCATGGAACACGTGGGTACCCGTCGCGGAGATCCAGTCCCCCGGGAACGACCTCGATTCGACTAGCCAAGAGCGTATGAGCATCGGCTGCTCCATGGAATTCCATGTCATCATGAACGCGGACAAGCCGAACGACATCACAAAGACACAGCTGAAGGTCGTAGACATCAGCACGCCCTCTGCGCCGACATCCTACCTCACGCCCGACCTCCTCGAAGACCCCTCGTTCACAGCCGACCTCAGTAAGGTATACAGGGTGAGTTGGACGGGTAACGGCGGCATGTACGGCTTTGCGCCCAAGCTGGAGCGCTTCCACGAGGTCATTGTCACCGGCGAGAACGAATGCGAGGTCAGAACCTGGGAAATCATGAGTGGCATGCTGTCAAGGGTTGTCAAGCTGATGATGGAGGACACATTAAAGGGCAAGGTTGGTCTCTGGTGCGAGGATCTGAAGCGATATTGCGAAAAGCAGCACAGCGAAGGTGCGTCGGCTTGATAGCACTCGGACTCTGCTTCATACCCACGATACATCCATCTTCATGTAGCAGGCGAGCGAAAACACAGCCCAGAGCCCGCCGCAACAAGTCCGAAGCAACAGAGCCTTTCAATCCACCTGATCCATATTGACACAACTTAAGCCGCTGTCGCCAGCGGATAATTTCTCCGTCGCGCAGCCATACTACTTCACGCGCATCATTTGTGAGCGTCGCAGGGTCCACGTCCCTCTTTTGATCGTGAACATTGTAAGCCCGGCATCGGGTCTGGTGGTGCTTGTGGATTATCGGTTAAGCCACCACATTCTCCGTCTTCGGCCGCGTCCCTGCACGAGAGGTGAGCGCTGTCGCGCACTGCGACCGTCAAGTTGGGAAACTGAAGCGCCCGATCTCGAGAAATACCGACTGTTCTCACGAAAATCTTGCCATCGTCATCGTACAGCCTTGCATTGCCGCGCATTCAACCGTCGGCAATTGAAGCGGGTCGGGGTTCAGGCCGATGCATCGTGCATGCCCAAGTCAAGTTAGGTCCTTCCCCAGAAAACCTTGACTCATGATGCGTCACCACTCTGCATTCTGTGTTCCACAAGCAATCCGCGATATCTGGTGACCGCATTCAAGTGCTCCATTGCGCGTGTAGCGCTATCATCGATTACACGCGAAGCCTTCACAAGGCCGACAGTTAAGGCTTCTCAAGGCTTCTGAACGTGGCAGCCGCCTTGGCACTAGGCTTGGTGTCGGCAAGCTTCAGGCAAGTGCAGCGGCGTCTGTGCAGTACCTGATTAGGGCGGCTTACCGCCTGCAGTAATCCATTGCCCTCCGGAGCATTGTCGCGCGACTTGGCTACGACTAAGAAACCTTCGAGAGGTTACGATCCACACAACCGTGGTCGCAATTGGAGAGGCTTCCGCATCCCAACCACGAAAAGAGGGGCCGGCAATTGGGGCCCCATGGGAATCAACGCTCTCCGCAGGCTTGGATGACCACGCGCGAAAGTCACGATGTAACCCATCCATGCTCACGGCGTCATGCTATAAGTACGCCCGATCTTCCTCCAGGCTTCAGAGCTCGCGACAAGCTTTTCCGCTCAGCGAAGCATCGAACCGCACACGTTCGCGATACTAAACCCAATCAAGGGTCTGACGTTGCGAAGCCATTGCCCACCATGGACCAGATCTCCAAGTGGAATGTCGTTCATCGATACGAGAAGCGCGCATTGCTCATCGCGTATGTAACCATTACAACACGATCGAGACGTCGCTAATTCTTCCACCAGGATCAATTGCATCGCCGGCTTGTCGATCCTCTTCTTTGGTTACGACCAGGGAATGATGGGTGGTGTCAATACCGCATACGACTACTACACCTTGATGGGTTTCGGACACAAAGGCGCAGATGGCGGTCCAGTCGTGGACGATACTTTACTTCAAGGCGGCATCGTGTCGGTATACTACCTCGGCACATTGGTCGGATGCTTGGTCGGTGGCTCAATCGGTGATCGCTACGGGCGCATCAAGACAATCTTCGTCGGAGCAGCTGTCGCAACGGTTGGCGCATGCCTCCAGTGCTCGGCCATGAACCACGAATGGATGATCTGCGCACGTCTCGTCAACGGCTGGGGTACTGGTATCCTCAACTCGATCATTCCTGTTTGGGCTACAGAGACTGCGGAACACACATCGCGCGGACAGTTCATCGCAATCGAGTTTACCCTCAACATCCTCGGTGTTGTTATCGCATACTGGCTTGAGTACGCATGCTCCTTCTATGGCGACGGCACTTCGTCCTTCATCTGGCGTTTTCCTATCGCCTTCCAGATCCCCATGCTCATGATCCTCATGGCTGCCGTCATGTTCTTCCCGGAATCCCCGCGTTGGCTCGTCAAAGTCGGTCGCGAGGCAGAGGGACGATACATTCTGGCCCGCCTTCGAGGAGACACCGGAGAGGACAAGGAGAGAGCGGAAGTCGAGTTCCAGGAGATTGTGGCATCTTGCGAGCTAGAGCGCTCCAACTTCCGCAAGCAAGACTACTTTCGCATGCTGTTCGGTATCGGGTCCGGCAAGCTGCATACTGGTCGTCGCGTTCAGCTTGTGGTCTGGCTGCAGATCATGCAGGAATGGGTAAGTTCTAGACGGATGATTCGCACATGTACATCACTGACTTGATCATATAGGTCGGTATCGCTGGTGTCACAATCTACGCGCCCACAATCTTCGGCATTGCGGGCATGAGTCCGGCGAAGCGACAATGGATCTCAGGTCTCAACAACATCTTCTACATGTTCGCAACACTCATCTGCGTCTTCACACTCGACCGCATCGGCCGTCGCTGGACTTGCTACTGGGGCTCGGCAGGACAAGGCATCGCAATGGCTCTCGCCGGAGGGTTTTCGTACCTCGGACAAGAAGCGACGAAGCGCGGCGACACGAGCGCAGCATCATCATACGGAAACGCAGCGGTCTCCATGGTCTTCATCTTCACAGCCATCTTCGGCGCGACATGGCTCACGGTCCCGTGGCTGTACCCCGCCGAGATCTTCCCTCTCGAAGTGCGCGCCAAGGGCAATGCCTGGGGTGTCGTCGGTTGGTCCATCGGCAATGGCTGGCTTACGCTCCTCTGCCCTATTATGTTCGACTCCCTGGGTGAGAAGACGCTCTATATCTTCGCCGCATGCAACGCCATCACCATCCCCATGGTTTGGGCGCTGTACCCGGAAACGAACCAGCGCACGCTCGAGGAAATTGACTTGCTCTTCGCGTCTGACAGCATTTGGAACTGGGAGGCGGAGAAGAACTTCAAGGCGCTGCAGGATCAGTTGCCGTACGTTGCTACCTCGCATGCCGCGAAGAACGATATCGAGAGAATCTCGCTGTAGATGTATATAGTGTTCGTAGAGTAGAAGTTCGCGAATATCATTAGAAGAGATTATTAAAAATATTAAGAAGAGACCCTTTAAGTTTAAGAATATAAGTAATACGTGGAGTAAGCTAACGTTTAGGGGTAAGAAGATCTATAGTAAAGAAGTAACGTAGATGCATAGCGAGTGGTTAGTACAAGTAAGTAGTTAGCTTTTGCTAAGACCCTATGTCACAAGACTGTTACACGGGGTTAGGCTATACTTCTCTAGGCTCAGTCCGTACTAAGGCGAGGTAGACTAAAGCGGTAGTCTATAAGGTTTGTCTAGCAATTCTATAGAAAAGAGTTATTGTAGAATAACTATAGGTAAAGACAATCTAATTCTATAAACAATAGAATAACTAGTTAACAATCTGTGTAAGAGATAAACTATTTAAGTTAACTATAATAAGTGTAATAATAAAATCTAACACATTCTTATACCTATTACCTTAGGTTCTACTATCTTGTCTATTCTATCTTTATAGGATGTCTGTAATAGCGGTGCTATCTCTTTATGTACTACTATCTCTAATAGTTAGCCTTAGCGGGATAGTATATTACGTGACCCCTAGCCCTGTGATAATTATTGCCTTCTGTTAGAGGTCCTGGTTAGTCTTTAACCCTCCACCTCTAACAAGAAGAGAATTCTTCTTTGTTACTTGTAACACAGGGTTTATTCTTTTTAAGTAGTACGCGACTAGATAGAGAACACTATTAGGTCTAGATTAGAACAGCACTTCTGCTATAATATAGTTAGAGGCGTTAGCTTTAATAACAATTAGTAGGTCTAGGTTAAAGTATTATAATATTAGTATAGTAGTAAAGGTATGCTTTAAGGCATTAAAAGCCTTCTAGTAGTTATTATTAAAGAGAAACTTAGCATTCTTCTTAGTTAGCGCTACTAGCAGAGTAGCTAGGTAGAAGAAACTATCTATAAACTATTAGTAGAAGTTTACAAAGTCTAGAAATACTCTAACATTCTTAACGTTGTTTAGGTACTTCTAATTTATAATAGCTTATATCTTCTTTAGATCTATTTATATTCTATCTACTCTAACTATATAGCTAAAATAAGTTACTTTAGTCTAGTAAAACTTATATTTATCTACGTCTAGTTAGAGTCTAGCTTCTTAAAAGGCGTTTAGAACAGATTATATATACTTCTTATATTTATAGAGATTCTTACTATAAATTAAAATATTATTAAGGTAGACTATATAGAAGACGTCTAGAAATAAGCATAGTATATTATTTACAAAGTATTAGAATGTGCTTAGTACATTAGCTAGTCTAAAGAGTATTACTAGGTATTTAAACAGCCTATATTAAGTGTAGAAGGCTATTAGCTATTTATCTTCTTTAGCAATTCTTAATTAGTTAAAGGCAGTAATAATATTAAGCTTTATATAATACTTAGCCTTACTTAGTTAGCTTAAGGTCTCTTAGATTAACAGGATTAGGTAATAGTTCTTAATAGTAGCAGCGTTTAAGGCACAGTAATTAACGCAGAAGTATAGTCCGCCGCTAGGTTTTTTAATAAAGATAACAGAGGAAGCAACTAGAGAGAAGCTTGCGCGAATAAATCTCTTTAATAGGTAATCTTTAAGGTACTTACGCAACACTTTAAGTTTGTTCTAAGACATACTATATAGTAGACTAAACCTGTGCTGTTTGCTAGGTATTAGTTTAATCTTATAGTTGTAAGGCTATTATATAGGCAGCTTATTAGACTCTTCTTGTAAAAAGACGTCTATTAGGTTATAATACTTCTAAGAGACTTTTATAAGTAGATTAGTGTACTTCTTCTTAGTTAGTGCCTTATTAATGTTAGCAATACTAATAGTATAGATTTTATAGCCTCTTTTACGTGCTAGGCTTATAAATAAAGCAGCACCTATACAGTAGATGTTAAGTTCTAGCTGTAACTTTAACAAGTTGTTCTGCTTGTCTGTTAGCTAGGCACTATTAGAGTTAGGTACAAGTTTGTTTAACTAGCGCTTTATCTTAGGTAGCTAGTAGTTATGCTATTATTATAGCACATGCTTAAGTTTTAGATTTTAAGAGTAGGCTTTATTATGCCTGTTATTGCTCTACTGTATCTTAGAAGAAAGAACAGAAGTTCTAGTAGTTCTAAGACAACGTTCTTTATATTGTTAAGTAGTAAAGATTAGTTTTTTCTTATTGTAGTCTAGGTTTACTTAGTACTTATTTATCTAAGGTTAGCTAAGTATTAAATTATAATAGCTAGTGTTTGTAACGTAGAGTTATATAGATTTATTATAATTATTATATTATAGCTTTAGGGTAATAGTGTAAGACACTTCTCTACTATTAAGTATAGTTTTAGTAAATCTAGTTAGGTAAATAACGTAGAGTAGCAGGTCTTAATGTAGTTTTAGGTTGCGCGTAAGGTCTCTATAAATATATCTAATACTAGTAGCTCTAGTGTTAACTAAGGCTTTAAGGTTACTCTTAACACTATCTTATTAAACTATATAAGGTATTGTAATACAACATTTCTAGGTATTAGTCTAAGATTTAGACTAGAGTTTAGCAGAGATTTAGTAGGTGCGTAGTTCTAGAGAGCAACTTATTCTTAGAACAAGGCTTTTCTCTTCTAGAATTAGTTACAAGAACATTGTTCTTAGAATTATAAAGGTCGCGAGGATTCTAACAAGACAGAACTAGTAGACTAGATATAGTTATAGTTACGCGCGCTATAGAATTAGATATACTAAGTAGGTAGAGGAGCGCTATAATTCTTAGAGATGTAACCTTTCTAGTTATACTTAAAGTAGCGGCCTTTCTTAATTCTCTTCTATTGTTTAAAGAAACTAGCGGGGGTGTATGCTAACGCGTCTATCTCTATTGCGTTAGGGTAGGTTATAGAGTAGCGTTGTAGGCAGTCTAGTAGGAAATAGAGGTTATTATTGTACGTAGATATTAGGTTAGCGTAATTGTTAAGGTTGCTAGGTAAGGCTTCTCTAACTATTACACGTTAAAGTTTATAGAATAGAGAGTTCTAGAGGAACGTAATTAGGCTAATCTTATTTAACCTAGTGTTAGCAGCTAGTTGTTAGAATTTAGCGAAGTAGGAGGTAAAGCTACGCTTTTCTTAACAGAGTCCGCTTAATTAACTAAGAGCTATTAGCTTCTTGTTTAGGTCTTTGTAGGTAGCTTTAAGAAAGGTAACAAGCTAGTCTATATTATAGATATTCTTATCTATAAGTAGGTTAATAAGAGCTACTGCGTTCTTCTTAAGTCTAGAGTAAGCGTATAGTAGGCGGGATCTTTTATTTAGGTATTAGTCTGCGTTTCCCTTAAGCTTGTACCTAAGCTTGCAGACAAAGGCAGAGAGGTTCTTTTGTTAGCTATTAAACAGAGGCGGGTTAGGTAGATAGTTAGTTTAGGGAAGGTTCTTGTTACGGTAACCACCGTGGTTCCCTTAACACCTGAACGCACAGATTTCGGGTGGCTCGCCAGTCCACCCGAAATCTGTTAATTGGCCAGCTAAGGCCTGAGCGCCGCGCACGGCCCTAGCTATATCTTTCACCGCTTCTCATTCTGCTCTGTTCCTTACGCAACGTCTTGTATTACACCAGATATCGTACGTAGCTACAATTAACGCTTCTTGTAAGCTCTTAAACACGTGCTCGTAGCGTCTTGTGACATTACGTTGCGTCACACCACTATGACTACTCAAGGGCAACCTGACGCGTTGCAATTGATCCTGAATCAGCTAAATGCTATCCAAGCTGATTCCGCTGCATTAAAAGCTAGCAACGAAGCACTACTTGCCAATCTAGCTGAACAAGAAAACCGACACTCTCAACAGATTCTAGAGCTTCGCCAAGAGCTTGAGTCTATTAAGACTAGGTCTGCTCCTGCTGCTACCCCAGCCATTACTCGAACCAGCGCTGAGGGAGATCAAGTTCGTCTAGAAGAGCTATCTGGAATTGGCTCGAATCCTGCGACGCCGCCCAACGCGAACCTGAAGGACCTTCCCCGAACCGACCGTCTGCCTGACCCGCCTCTGTTCAATGGCCGACGAAAGGACCTCCCTGCCTTCGTCCGCAAGCTTAGGTACAAGCTCGAGGGAAACGCAGACCGATACCCGAACGAAAGATTCCGCCTGCTATACGCTCACTCTAGACTTGAGAAGGACGCAGTAGCTCTTATCGACCCGCTTATGGACAAGGATATCCATAATGTAGACCAGCTTGTTACCTTTCTTGAAGCTACCTACGGAGACCCAAACAAGGAGCTGACAGCTCTTAGTCGATTAAGCGGACTCCGTCAAGGAAAGCGCAGCTTCACCTCCCACTTCGCCGAATTCCGACGACTAGCTGCTGACACTGGATTAAATGAGATTGGCCTGATCGCGTCCCTCCGGAACTCTCTATCCCACGAACTTCAACGTGCAATGGTTGGAGAAGCCTTGCCTAGCGACCTTAACGATTACGCTAACCTGATATCCACGTACGATAATAACCTCCGTTTCCTACCAGACCGCCCACGACGCTACCCTGTAACCCACCCCGACGCAATGGAGATAGACGCGTCAGCATACGCCCCCGCTAGTTCCTCCGAACGACAGAAGAGGATCAAGGAAGGCCGCTGCTTTAAGTGCAACCAGAAAGGTCACATCTCTAAGGATTGCAGCGCTCCCCTACCTACTCAGCATATCCGATCCTATAGCGCGCGTGACCACGACCGTACCCAGTCTACTAGTTCTGTCTCGTCAGGATCCTCGCGACCTTCGCGATCCCGAGGACGACGTTCTCGTAACCGATCCCAGAAGGGAAAAGCCTCGTCCCGAGGATAAGTCGCTCCCCGGGACTGCGCACCCACCGAATCTCTGCTGAACTCTGGTCTGAACCTCAGACTGATACCTGGAAACGTTGTATTACAATACCTTGTACGGTTCAACAAGGCGGTGTTAAGAGTAACCTTAAAGCCTTAGTTGACACTGGAGCTACTGGTATTGGATACATTCACAGAGACCTCGCGCGCAACCTGAAACTACGTCAAGACCCGCTGCCCTACGTTATTTACCCGACTGGATTTACTGGAACTGTACTCGACGGTGGAGAAGTGTCTCACACTGTCACCCTGAAGCTACAACACAACAATCACAACGAATCTATACGACTCTACGTCACGAACACCGGCCGTCATAATTTAATACTTGGCCAACCCTGGATGAACAAGCACCGAGTAAACCTAGACTACGACAAGGAAGGACTAATCTTCACCGCTCAACGATGTAAAGAACGTTGTCTTAGAACTACTAGAACTCCTGTTCTCTCTCCTGAGGTACAGTGGAGCAACAACAAGCATGATGAAGCCTACCCTCAAAACCCAAAACTTAAGCATGTGCCACGACAACGGCACGACCACTGGCTACCTAAGATGAAGCGCCAGTTGAACGAACTTGTACCCGAACCTGTACCCGACCCTGATAGTGCCCAGCCAACAGACGAACAGAACGACTCGTCGAAGTTGCAGCCAGAACTCGACATCTACTGTATAGGTGCTGCTCCGTTTATGAGCCTAGCACGCAAAAGAGGCTATGAAATCTGTGCTGTTAGCATTGCCGACATTGACAAGGCACTAACTGAGAAGAAGCACACCGATCCACTCACGAAAGTCCCTCAGGAGTATCATGACCTGATAGACGTCTTTTCACGAGAAGAGTCTGATAAGCTGCCTGTACGACGGCCTTACGACCACAAGATTAAACTAATACCCGGCAAACAGCACGGGTTCGGCCCACTGTATGGCATGTCTCAGAACGAACTCAAAGTGTTGCGCAAGTACCTCGAAGATCACCTGTCGAAGGGATTCATTCGCGCAAGCTCCTCCCCAGTCGCCTCCCCTGTTATCTTTGTTAAGAAACCCGGCGGCGGACTACGCTTCTGCGTCGATTACCGTGCCTTAAACGCCGCCACTGTTAAGAACCGTTACCCAATCCCGTTGATCCAAGAGACCTTGAGCCGACTGAGCAAGGCCAAGTATTACACGAAGCTCGATATTATTGCTGCCTTCAACCGATTGAGAATTGCTGAAGGAGACGAATGGCTAACAGCCTTCCGCACTCGATATGGGTTGTTCGAATATCTAGTGATGCCCTTTGGACTAGCTAATGCGCCGAGCACGTTCCAACACTTCGTGAACGATGTACTACGCCCGTTCCTAGACGTCTTCTGCACGGCCTACCTCGACGATATCCTGATTTACAGTGAGAATCTCCATGAACATAAGGAGCATGTACGATCTGTTCTAAACGCCCTTCGAGAAGCTGGACTCCAACTAGACGTAGACAAATGCGAGTTTCACCAGACTGAGGTGACTTACCTTGGCTACGTAGTTGGAGTAGACGGAATACAAATGGATCCGAAGAAGGTGCAAGCTATTGTAAATTGGGAGTACCCAAACAACGTTAAGGACGTCAGAGCATTTCTAGGCTTCGCAAACTTCTACCGACGGTTTATAGACGGTTTCTCCTACCTAGCTGCTCCGCTAGTAGCGCTGACTAAGAAGGATACTAAGTTCCTCTTCAATGACGACTGCCAGAAGGCTTTTGATGCTTTGAAGCATGCCTTCACTACTGCACCAATATTACGACACTTCGACCCAGACCTGCCAATTGTTATTGAAGCTGACGCTTCCGACTATGTTACAGCAGGAGTGCTGTCCCAATCTGGACCTGACGGCGTCCTCCGTCCGGTCGCGTACTACTCGAAAAGAATGAACCCCGCTGAGAACAACTACGAGATCTACGACAAGGAGCTACTTGCTATTGTTCGCTGTTTCGAACAGTGGAGACCAGAATTAGAAGGCGCTGCCTTCCCTATCGACGTGCTCAGCGACCATAAGAACCTGCAGTACTTCGCCACTACGAAGCAACTGAGCCACCGTCAAGCCCGCTGGTCTGAATACCTATCACGATTCCAGTTTACGATTACATACCGACCCGGCAAGCACGGTGAGAAGCCTGACGCTCTTACCCGTCGCTCTCAGGACCAGCTTGCTCAGGAGGAAGCGAGACAAGCTCGGAAACAGACCCTACTGCGTCCTGACCTGTTTCGAGAACCCGTAGCAATTAGACTGGTAGAGACAGATAGATCTATCCAGCAGATCATCGACGATGAGTACCGTCCTACAGGCGATGGGCTACCTGAAGACCTGTTTATTCGAGAAACGCTGAAGCTGTTGCGCGACGGCGCACGACGGTCTAAGACAGTTACACTTGGTGACTGCGAAGACCGTGAGGGTCGCCTCTACTATCGCAACAAGTTAGTGATACCTGACAGCGACGAACTTAAGATCAAGATCCTGCGAACAGTCCACGATTCCCCATCAGGAGGCCACCCTGGCCGAGGGAAAACACTTGAACTAATCCAGCGGGAATACTACTGGCCCCGACTGTTTGAGACCGTTCGCCGTTATGTTTCTTGCTGCCACGTCTGCCGACGCTCGAAGGCTTCTCGTGAGAAGTACCACGGCCTGCTGAAGCCGCTACCCGTACCTGAACGACGTTGGGCAGACGTCTCTGTCGACTTCGTCGTTGACCTGCCAGAATCCGAAGGATGCAAGAACATCATGGTTGTAGTAGACCGCCTGTCTAAGTACCGATACATGATCCCCTGCGATAAGATGGAGGCTTCCGACGTAGCACGTATGTTCCTGCGCTACGTCTGGTGTAATCATGGCCTCCCTGATACGATAGTCTCGGACCGTGGCAGACAGTTCGTATCTGCTTTCCATGATGAGCTGTGTGCTCAACTAAGGATAGACCCGCGCTTCTCAACCGGCTACCATCCTGAGACAGATGGACAAACAGAGAACGCTAATGCTGCGATGGAACAAGTCCTACGCGCGTATACGAACTATCAACAAGACGATTGGGTTCAATGGCTCCCCACCGCTCAGTTCGAAGCCAATAATACCGTCTCTGAGTCTACTGGAGTAACCCCGATGATGGCCTGCTACGGTCAGAATCCCCGAATGGGCTTCGAGCCGCCTACCAACAAGACACGTCCCGCCTACCAAGCTCTCCAAGCTCGTGAGGTGAACGCGATGGTGGATAAGATGCGCGACATTACTGAGTTCATCCGTGAAGAAATGACATGGGCTCAAGCCCTACAGCAAGAGTACGCGAACCGCAAACGCCTACCTGCGCCAACATACGAAATTGGCGACGAGGTATGGTTAGACGCGCGTAACATCCGAACGCAACGGGCATCTAAGAAGCTTGATTGGAAGAATCTAGGCCCGTACCGAGTAGCTAAAAAGATCTCTTCCCACGCGTACCGTCTCGAACTGCCCGATTCCATGAAGATACACCCAGTATTTCATGTGTCCTTACTCCGGCCTGCTGCGCCAAAACAGGAGTACCTGCCAGGACAACTTGTCCTACCGCCCGAACCTGTTGTTGTAGACAACGAAGAAGAATACTTTGTAGAGAGTATCGAAGACCTCCGTTACAATAAGCGTCGTAGACGACATGAATACTACGTTAAATGGACAGGCTATGATGAGATGACCTGGGAACCCGCTGCAGACCTGAAGGATAACGCAGCCGTAGCCGGTTTCCATGAGAGGTTTTCTGACATCTTGGAGCCACCCGAAGTGATGCAAGACAACTAAACTGCTACACTACATGACATGATCTCTACTCACAGGAGCTTAAGAGTAAGAGGGGGGTACTGTTACGGTAACCACCGTGGTTCCCTTAACACCTGAACGCACAGATTTCGGGTGGCTCGCCAGTCCACCCGAAATCTGTTAATTGGCCAGCTAAGGCCTGAGCGCCGCGCACGGCCCTAGCTATATCTTTCACCGCTTCTCATTCTGCTCTGTTCCTTACGCAACGTCTTGTATTACACCAGATATCGTACGTAGCTACAATTAACGCTTCTTGTAAGCTCTTAAACACGTGCTCGTAGCGTCTTGTGACAGTTCTTTAGGTTCACATTAGGCAGCGTCGCAGAATTTAAGCTAATTCTAGATAGCTCTTTTAGACAAACTTAATCTCTCTTAGCGCTAGTTTAAGTACTAGCTAGAGTAGCAGCAGGAGTAGACCTAGTCTTAATAGACTTAAGCTCTTAGCAAAGCTCTAGAATCTATTAAGAGTGTTAGTTTTCTTATTTAGCTAGATTAGTAAGTAGTGCTTTGTTACTAGCTTTTAATACAGTAGAATTAGCTTAGATAGTATTTAGCTAATTTAGAATTAATTACAACGCGTTAGATTATTCTTAAGTAGTTATAGTAGTGTAACGTAATATAATATTATAAGACGCTATAAGCACGTGTTTAAGAGCTTATAAGAAGCGTTAATTATAGCTATATATAATATCTAATATAATATAAAACGTTACGTAAAAAATAGAGTAGAATACAAAGTAGTAAAAGATATAGCTAGAGCTATGCGCAGCGCTTAGGCCTTAGCTAGCTAATTAATAGATTTTAGGTAAACTAGCGAGCTACCTAAAATCTATGCGTTTAGGTGTTAGAGAAACTATAGTAGTTACTGTAACACTCTACTAAAACTCTATCTCTCTCGCTATGCTCTAACGTAGTAACGTAGTATTAGACTAAAAAGAAGCTTAGATATAGCTTATAATTTAAGCTCTTAAACAAGATATAATACTTACTATATATTACTGTATTAATAAATATTATAGAAAGTTAGCTGCCGTTTCTAGCAGACCCTGAAACAGGATTCAGGTGCTGATATTCCACCAAACCTCCCTATTGCGCTCGGAGGCTCAGCGACCCACTAGCATTCCGGATGACCACATCAAGATTAGCGCAACTACTAGCGCTTTCTCTCGTCAGGGATGTGCCCTTGTCTTTACATACTAGTTGTAAGCATGCAATCTTCTCATTCCGTACTGGCTTGTAAAAGCAATCCCTGCAATCCCATGCCGAGTCTACTCTAACACATGCGGATGCCGCTTATGTGTGAAGGAATATTAAGATAAGTCGTTACCACGTATATCATCTTTAAAAGACTCTCGCATAGCGAACTACCCAACTGTTTATTCACTGGTTTGTTATCATATCGACTCTACTTCCTCATTGTTCACTGCTCCCTCGTACTGTCAACGAATCCGCCAGTGATTGGGTGCGATGGTTCGCAGTCGGCCGAATGCGCGGTCGACGTCCATCACAACGTCAGATGACGATCCGGACTACCAAACCGATTGCACAAGTGTCGAGGGGGATGACAGAAACGAGACACAATTACAGCAAGACAAGCGCAGCGACAATGGAATGTCTCCGACTAAGTCTGTCCGATCAGCAGAGTACTATATGGCGCTTGCGCACGAGGTCAACAACGCGGACCCCGAGGACTTCCGTGTAAAGAGCACGAAGGATCAACAGAATAATGTCAAGGAGCAATGGATAGCGTGAGTCTTCTTTGACCCTTTTTTCTCTCTCCGCCCTCCCCCCACCAGTGTCTGTCTCTGTTTCAACCTAGTCATAGAGTGCTGAATACTGCACAGATATTGTGTCTGTCTATCGGAAGCAATACAAGCGCCTAAGAAAATAGACCCACAAGAACTAATGGATTCCATAACGATTGGCGATATCGACTCGTTTTTTGAATGGAGACTGAACCAAGACAAAGGAAAGGAAGGCCGGAGGCTCCCTGGAATCAAGACAGCATCCTCCTTGGATACGTTCCGGAAACAGTTCCTCGGGGTATACAGAGATTATACAGAGAAGGATATGGATAGAAAGTTAATGAAAACGACGCTTAACGTAAGTCACAACGCATAATCGTTGAGTATAGAACATAGAAAGGTTCTAACATGTTCGCAAGGTGGGAAGAAGTAAGGCTATAAAGTATCGCTTAAGCTACAACCAGAGAGAGAAACCTACCATAGGCATAGAGGACGTGCTTAAGATCACGGAAACAACGCTAAAAACTGTCAAGAAAATGTTCCAGGTGGGAAGATACCGCATACAGGTATACTTCTTCTTGCAAGGGGGCTTTATCACTGCGAATCGACCAGCTACTCTACTTCAGTTGCGCTACAGAGACATCAAGGTTGTCATAGAAAGAGATCCAGACAGCGGTCCAAACAGAATCGTGTTGCGATGGACATACGCATTCACAAAAACGTACCTAGGGCCCAAACCAGAGTACGTATGTCGGGTTTCCAGCGACTACATGGAGTCCAGTAACGTAGCAAAAACGTTTTTCCAATCCCAGAGATCATATTCGATCCATCTCTAATCCTGAGCCCTCACGTCTTCTTGCTAGGCTTGATGTTTGCCAATAAAGTCTTCAAGAATGATAAGCTCACCCCAGAGAACTTATTCACACTCAAGCCGCGAGATAGGTGCAACATACTCAAAGTGCCTATCAAAGAGGAGGCAGCTGACCTCTAGGTTTTTCGTCGACACGAGCGAACAGGAACAAAACATAGAATAAGTAACGAACCACTGCCTTACGCCACTGTCAAACAGTGGATGCAGGATGTCGGTGAAATTACAGGGTTCAAAGGCGTAGCCAAACCGTACAATCTACAATATAGAGCAGCCAATGCCTTCAACAAGGACAGTCAGTGATAAGCAAAGGCAACAAACACGAGCAAACAAAGAATAAGCTAATTATAATTACAGGTCGCATTAGTAATGCCTTGCGGAACATGATCATAAAACATGCCAACACAGGTGTCTTTTTAAAACATTACTTATCGACAACAATCACCGTAGATACACAAGCTGTTGTACAAGGCTCAGCGCCTCAAGATAAGATAATGCAAGCGCAAAGCAGTATGAGCCGATACATCGATCTGGAAAGACCTCGTGTTCTTACGAAGGAGCAAAAACGATCTGTCGCAAAGACACCGCTCATAAGAGAAATGCAGAAGAAGCAAAACGCATTCGACAAGGGCTCAAAAGGATACAAAGACCTGCAGAGAAAGATTCAGAACGAAAAGAAGTACCTGAGGTACCACCTCAGGAAACGGATCAGGGAAGAATGGGACAGCGAGCGGGCAGAGAAGGATATACGGCTGCAAATCTCCGGTGCTATAATCGAGGAAAAGATCAAAACCGATCCAAGGTGCTTGTCTGAACGATCGAAACCGCATGTGAAGTTGATTGACTCAATCTTCTCGTTACCTGGAAGATCTATCGAAGAAGAAAATGATCGTCGAAGTAACGCCATCAGAGCAGTTTGGAATTACTGCGAAGTTGAGGAAGGCAGCACGCCAAAAGACCATGAAGTAGACTTGCGTGCCAACCATAGGTCTCGAAATGCTGTTGACATAGATGTACTAGCTCTCGCATCGGCGATAAGAGAGGTCTTCGGGAAATACAGAACAACGATATGTTTCATATGTTTAGGCAATGGGAATCTGCCCGTAAAAGAACGTGTGCATGCGTATTCGTCGCCGGGTAATCTGACCAAACACTTTCAGACTCATGTGAAGAAGTTCAATGCAGAAACAGATGAGGTATGTAACTTATGCAAAGCGCGGAATGAAAAGGAAGAGATATGGAAGTTCACGGACAGAAAGTCCATGAAGCTCCATGCCTGGAAGACGCATGGCATTAATTTCGGAGAGGTCTCATCTTCGAGAGGGATGAGATATGCTGAGCTTATCACGTAGGCTGAGCAATTGAAGAACACTGTCAAGGTCCTTCCTATGTCATGTATTCCAATCTATTCCGTAGCGCAATATTCATAGATAATGATTCATCTCAGGACAGATCTATCCCATGTTCGAAAGAATATATTGATACTGGAAACGAAGTAATTACTATTGTACCAGTTTTGACAGGACCTCGGTGGGATTCGTATAAAGCTTAGGCATGCGAGAGAAGAAAGATTATAGAGTGAAATTTCTTGTTTGCATTCTATCGCGAGTCGGATCGACACCACTGTAACAATATCGTGTGCTCCACAGTCCAATCGTTCTCTTAACAGTCCCCCCAGTTAGGATCAAAGCTTACAGGTTAAAGTCAGTCTAGTTTTATTCGAGTGTGATGAGACTCAAAAGTGCTTACCGGAAGGACCAGTCAGCTACAACACTCTCACCACCAAGGCTGCATCCTGAGATTTCATTCTTAAGGCGCATTTTACAGTCCTCACTGTTTAAGGTCATGCTGCCATAACCTTTCCATATAACCCAAAATTCTGCTTTAAGGTTTTAGTACAATTCATAGCAACAATATTTAACCTAACCTTCGGCGAAGTAGCTAGCTAAGCTATAGTCACAGAATTCTGCCACGACTGCATCTGCTCCGTCCACCAACTAGCCATACATATCGCTTCTTATTCCATAACACTTAGGTTAGACCACAGTAGCCCCTAAGGCAAGGAGGGTCAAAAAGCTGTGACAGAGCATAATAGAGTACGAGTAGATATACGGCTAATTCACAAAACTGAGTTCGGCGCGACGTGCAAATAATCAAAGTTGGCTGAGAGGATATAAGAACAAATGCGACTGAGGTTTCTAGCACGAAGAGATCGAGTTTGGACTGGACATCGCTTGATTTTAGCCTCTCTTTCTACACCTCTTGCTAAGAATTGTAATCACGCCAGGGTGTTATCAGTCACTTGGGTTTGGTAGAAGCACATAGGCTCAGTACA
Organism: Alternaria rosae; assembly: GCF_020736505.1. Lineage (NCBI taxonomy): Eukaryota > Fungi > Ascomycota > Dothideomycetes > Pleosporales > Pleosporaceae > Alternaria > Alternaria rosae. Next base: position 3,247,950 of record NW_025763572.1, read on the forward strand.
GGGGTGCGCATCCACTCAGCTTGCTACACTGCAGCTTCGCTTGCAGGACCCATCCGATAGCGGTGCACGTGGGCGAGCCAGAAGAGACTGGAACGACATCGATAGCAACAGAAGCGCTGACGTGACATCAGTGCGATCCACGGTGACTGTATCTGATCGTCGTCGATGCAATGATGTGAGACACAGATGGACTGGAGGCGCATTTGCAGGTCTGCAGAAAGATCAGGATAAACCCTTGGCGTCGATACAACTAGTACAGTCTTGTCGACAGGGAAGGGACGCCCTCCGTCAGATGCACCTGAAGTCGGAACAGTTTCTCCTGAACGCGCGCCTTAGCGCGCGTGCACCAGTCTGCCTCTATGATGATGGGCCTAGCCATCCGCTATCGACAGCGGACAGTGGCCCCACCTGTTCAGTCTATACAAAGACCCGCTACGATCTGTCGAGACCGTTCAGTCCAGTCGTCGCGCGTTTGCCATGCCATCGCTGAAGCTCGCATCCGACGTCATGCACCAAGGATACCACTTGTGGTGCAGGGCAACGAATCTGGTCTTACTTGCGAGCAGACCCAGTATCCCAAGTGGTTTGTGGCTTGGCGCCTGTCCCAGCATCTCGTCGTCTTCGACCAGGACACATGAGGGTCTGGATGGGATCTGGGTCGGGCAGCGCGGACTCGGTTTGTGCAAGTCGGGCACGCGCGATGGAAATAGCGGCGGCAATGTACTGCGGCCGTCTGCACCTCTTTGCACCGAGTGCGATGACTATGACGCAGCAACGCGACTTCTTCCTTGACCAGCCAGAAGCACTTTCCCACTCGCAAGATACTATATGCTCACAACTCGCTGTCTATACTACTAACTTGCCCTGTTCCGCGTTGCCGCTAGCACATACCATCCTCATCTCTCAACACGCGCACCAGGAACTGCGTTATATCTGGGCCTGCACATGGTCAGAATGACAGATGCCATAAGTGGAGAACACTGCATGGTGAGCAACCAACAAATCTTTGTATTCTCCAGTCAGAGAAGGACGACGAGAAATGACCAGAAGCAAAACAGATCTCAGAATGGATCCTTCTCGTCGTCGTTTATGCAGCCGTCGCTGTGCGTATCTACAGTCGTCTATCTCGTCTCCGCAAGAGGCTGAACCTAGCCGACTGTTTGTTGATCGTCTCTGCGGCTGATGCCCTGGCTCTGGTCATCTGCGACACACTTACATACCAAACGGGCGCGTTAGATGGACATGTGAGATCCCAGAAACTGTCCAAGGTGAGTTTTCGTCCCAATGCTCCTCGTCCAGAGATTTATATCGCTGTTACGAACCAGACCGAGTCTGAGACCGGGCTGCTCACAAGCACAGATACTGTTTGCTTCGAATTATTTCTACGACTTCGGCATGGGCTTCCCAAAGGCCAGCATGCTCGCCTTTTACTGGAACTTCTTCGCGAGCGAAGATCGCCGAGCCATACGCAATTCGCTATCCGCCATCGGTCTCTTCGTTGCTGCTTGCTACTTAGCCATACTTTTCAGCAACACGTTCTACTGTGGCAAGAATGTGTCGGTACAGTGGTCCCAGGCAGACGATACATGCTCTGTGTTTTATGCCCGGACGCCTTTCCTCCTCAATTTTGCACTCAGCCTAGCGTGCTATGTCGTCATCTATGCATGGCCGTTGCTCCCGCTATCGCAGCACGCACTTCGAGAGTCTACTGGACTTCTTGTGATCTTCGTCTTGGGTGCTCTCGCGATAGCCTCTGGTGTCTTTCGCTTCCTATGCCTAACGATAGGCGCTCGCAAAGAAAACCTGATTTGTAAGCCTTCCCTTAGAGGAAGAAGCGGGGTCACTTGACTGATTGGTCTGCACAGATATCCTCAGCATGCTCGAGATGACTCTGTCAATCGTCGTTGTTTCTGCTTCTGGACTGCAGGCCAACCAGTCGCCGTAGGAAAGCGAGCCCGTACCCTAGCTAGATAGATACGACAGCGGGAAGGTGGTGTACGTAATCAGGATCTGCGTTGTGAAACATACTCGAATCAGTCTGTAGTTTCATACTGTTTTACTTGCTCTTAGCACCAGTGACAGCGATTGTGATGTCAAAGAACATGGCGCAGCCAACAATAGATAGATAGCGTGGCCGTGCCACAAAGGCATGATTAGGATCTTGGTTGATTGTGTGCCAGGGTCGTGTGCAACTCAACGATCAAAGCCGAGTAGGTAGCTCGTAAGATGACTTTGTGCTGACGAGAAGCTACAGGCGAGAACCGGAACCCGATCCCAGTCATCGCTGCAAGTGGACGTGCGGTTCTCTTACTCTTGCATGGGTATTGACATGACCGAACATCTCACGCAGCTGCCCACTGCGGATATTGAAGAAGTGAGGCTTCCGAAGCTGGTCGCACAGGATGAGTGAGAGATCGTTCTTGGCTGAGCAGGGTCCGCGCAGCGTAGGCAGGATGTATAGAGTCGTGCTCTCGCTAGCAGAGGCTCGCCGTATGTGGGCGACAGTCGCCTGAAAGCCACTAGAGTACAGAACATGATTCAGGTCGAGTGCATGCAAACGCTGTTCGTGTGTTCAAGGACCCTGATATAAGACAACGTAGTTCGAAAGCAGTTACAGTGGGAGTGAGCTAGCCTCACGCACGAGCAGAAACTATTACAAACTAACAGAGAGTCGTGCAGATAAAGCCCACCCGCAGGCCTCTAGCAGTAAGTCTCTACAATCTCTCAGCGATCCACGGCGAGTTCGCATTCAGTCGCTCGTCCACTTTCTCAACGTACGTAAGCGCGTTATCACACTCCCCTCCTCTTGTAGGCCTAATATAGCTACAGTAAACTTTAGGCTAATACTTAACTATAAGCTTGTGTATACTACGGCATATAAGCGTGTTTCTGCCTAGCTTAAAGCTCTATCTCACCTATATTCCTTTCGTTAGAAAACTATAGCAATCCTCCTAGGAGTTATATTGTGCGTTCTTGCCGCTGCAGTGTCTTGCATGCAAGTTACATATTAATGTTGCAATCTTGTCTACCGTCTTGCCGCTAGCCTCCTTAAAAGACCCGCCCAAGCTTAGGATAAGAGTCTGGAAGAGGTTGCCAAACCACTTAAACACAACGTCATATTGCGTTATTTCGCGAGCTAAGTTCTAAGTCATCTATGTGTTAATCACTACTAGAAGGGAAATATTGTTAAACGCTAGGAAAGTAAAATTAACGCGCGTAGTTGCTGAAGCAATATTCTAGACCGCTACAAACTAAATCACTTCGTATTCTATTAGATTGCCAATAATAGATAGGGAATCTAAGGGCATAAAAAGCCTAAAGATATACTTAGTATTAAGCTCGCGGCCTGCAAAGGTGCGCGTGTTGGAGACGCGCCCTAGAATCTTTAAGTAATTAATACAAGCATCTTAGTGCGAGAGTAATAGGCTTACGTCTTTAGAGAATATAGTTAAGTTAATTAACTCCGCTTCTTTTACATTGTTAGGTATTATCTATCGCTCATAGAACTTGTGCTAGAGGCGCCAGAGTTCGTCATACCCTAGATCTAGAGTAGGATCTGTTTGCGCACAAGGATCCAGAAGACGTCAGCGCTGGGCGATCTTAGCCGCTAGGGCTTACTTACCAGCGATGACTCCAAGCAGACCCGACAGAATCAGCAAGTACGCAGAGTTCTTCATGTTCTTCATGTTCTGAAATCGTATGGTGTGGACAGTGTCTCGGCTGATTTGTGCCTGAGGTCACGGATCTATACGCGGACTCGGGCTCTTATAGTCTCCCACCAGATGCGCTACAGTCCAGCCCGGAAACCGACAGTGTCTCCTATGGCTGCACATGCCGGCTGTTTTGCCCGCTATCGTGGATCCGAGCACCATGCAGACGTGAGATTCACCCAAGACGCTGTGGCTTGACCACACGGGGAACCACCCAGGGAACTACGCGGGCAACCACGCCTAGACCTAATAATGCTTGGCCATGACTTCTGAGGTCGCAGATCTTGCAAGATAATAATACAGTATTTTGTTCAAAGACATCGCCAGCAACACGTCGGTCGCAACAGCACTGCTTTCTACAATGGCATTCTTTATTGGCGGTAGAGACTGCATAGTAAGTTGCTGGTGCAATCCCGTTGGACATAGCAATGCTGACGGACGAGACTCTCCAGGTCGTAGAATGGACTTTCCTAGTCGTCGCCTGCGCTTTCGTCGCTTTGCGCATCCACGCGCACGTTTATTTCCACCGCAAGAGACTAAACTAGTCCAAGATTTTGCTAGTAGCGTCTGTCCTTAATGCTTTAGGTCTAATTATCTGCAACACCCTCACTTTTCAGATAGGCGTATTAGACGACTATCAGGCTTCCGAAAGACTATACAAGGTACGCGCTGTTTGGAGGACACAGGCTCCCGTCGCCAACCTTCTGCCACGGCGCAAATCGCTACAGATCAGCCGCGTGGTTCTCTGAGAATAGCCGCTGACAGCTCAAAGATCTCCTTCGCCTCGAACTATTTTTATGATTTCGGACTGGGCCTGCCTAAGCTTAGCATGCTGGCTTTCTACTAGTCCTTCTTTAACCTCAACTGTCACCAAACAGTGCAGAAACTCTTATTATTCGTAACTACCTTTGTTGTTGTCTACTATCTAACAAGTCTCTTCAACAACACTTTCTTCTGCGGCAAAGACATCTCTATACAGTAGTCTTAAGAAGAAGGTGCATATTCTATGTTCTATGCTTAGGAGCCTTTTATCCTCAACTTCGCGCTTAGCTTAACTTGCTATCTAGCTATCTACGTGCTCCTAACAACCCTCCTTGTCTAAGGAATCCTTAAGACATCTACTGCAGTTGTTCTAACCCTCGCTATAGGAACACTTCCTATAGTTATAGGCATTGTTCGCTTTATCTACCTTAAAGTTGGGACAGGCCAGGAAAATCTTGTTTGTAGGTTTGACAACCATTACTGTACCACTGAAATTTGTGTGCTAACTCGACGCTACACAGATATCCTGAGCATGGTTGAGCTGACTCTAGCTATTATTGTCGCCTCCTTGCCCGGACTAAAAGCGCCCTGGCTGAGAAACACAAGAGCCATTGAGGGTGATTTGACAGCGACAGTAGAGCTCAGAGAAGATAAGAAGTCACTGGTCACGGCTACCGCTGAGCAGGTTTGAAGGGGCGAAATGTGCTTGGGGGAGTATGCAACCCATTCTACTTGGGTTTGCTCTACAACCAGATCTTTTCATACTATACGGAGGACAGAAGATACGAACGGGAGGCGCTGAGGAGTACACCCCAGCAGCAGCACCTCAAATCTAACGTACACCAATGAAAACTGTACCGTTTCAAAATCATTGCGGCCACGCAAACTTTTCCATACTGTTTCTACGCCGCTCGTCTAGTGTGACTAAAGGAACCCAGCTGAACGTGAGCGTAGAGTGGCAGTGCTACAGCAGACACATGGGTCGTCCCAACAAGCTGAGGTCGGGCGTTCCGCTTGGGTATCGTTGCCCAGGTAGTTTCTCTCTAGCGCCATCTTGTGGCAGCCTCAGTTCAGCAATAGATGTTTATCACGAGTAGCGTTTGCGAAGGCGCCCCACCCCTAGTAGTCATGTTAGAACGATCAGTGGCTTTCGCACGGACCTACTCTACACGCGCTAGCCCCCGAGCTGGGCGATCATTCGAAGCATGACGTCAGCATCTCCACTCGTTCAGAACCACTCGGGAAGGGCCGCACATCATGTGTATGTACAAATATATCCATGCAATGCCGAGTCGTGCTACATCCTGGTGGCAATGCCACGTAGGCTACTGGCGCTGACTTTGCGGATGTGGAAGGATGGGAAGATAGGGACAGTATTCTGTTTCAGCTCTGGGCCCGGTCGGCGTTCTGTTTGATCAGCAACGCCGCTTACAGGTGACCGTGGAGTTCGGGCTACGATACATTCAGCGACTGGCTAGGCAGCGCCAGTTATCTGTTGCATCGTTTTGTGAAACGCCCTGGCAGATATTGTGAAGCGTAACGTGCGGATATACGATGCAGCAGAGCGGTTTCAGCTCTCTGTATGGATATTGAGTTTGCAGATAGTAAATGGATCAGATAGTAGTATGCACATAAAGAAGTTTCACGCTGAACGAATTGGATTATGCGCCTTATGGCCTGAAGAAGTGACCAATTAGCCATGATGTCCTGCTATATTCCTGAGCAAGGGCGTTGGGTGCGCCTTCATGATCATTCTGCGAGGGTGAGCGGTGGGTGAGTGAGGGTGAGTGAGGGTGAGTGAGGGTGAGCGAGGTAGAGCAGCGTACGGTATGAACAGTCTATCACTATCACAAAAAGATAGCCATGAAACTTTGATACAGACATATCTGTTGAATCTACTCAAGCGTCTTCTCCTATCATCTACAAAATCTAGAGCATACAACGACCTGAGCACTCGTGCGGTGCAGCCACTCACTAGAAATTACAAAGCCAACAACACCGAGTCACAGCAAGACGTTTGGAGGCCTACAAAGAGACACCATTTCAGCCTGAGTACTGTATGAAAAGTCATTCTGATTGTTTGCATGCTTTTGGACCCGCATGTAGTCTAGCGTTAACTCCATCAGTGCATATTGCATGATCTGCGTATATTGGGCACCTAATAGCGGCATCACCAAAGCCTGTCAGCATACCTTAAAGGCACCTGGCCGCAACACCTCCAAGCACTGGTCAACCTTCAATTCAGAATCCTCAAGGGTTTTGACTGCTACCTAGTGGTGCTACGAAGTAGACAGATCTTGTTGATCCGGTGATAGAGCTTCGCATTTGTTCTTTACATCCGCCCCGTTTTCTCACGTGACGGCATATCATGGGATGCAGTATTGGAGTCGCAGATCTGGCGAAATAAAAAGAGCAAGGTACATTCACCTCATCGCACACAGTGATCAAGCATCTCACCAGCGTCCCAAGTGCTCGCCAGAAACCATACCCTGGACGGTTAGTGGGTAACCAACTTCCAGGAACAATGCACTTACTATGTTTGGGATTGACCTAAGTACCCGCGGGGCGGTCATCTAGCGTTTTGCAGTAGACTGTTTGCAGGTCAGAATAGCAGGACTGTGGTGAGCGGGTGAATGCGAAGTGGAACGTGCTGCCTATGACCCTCATAGAGCACGTGATAGTGAGAGAGTTCAGCATTAGCCCAGAGTTTGCTTAGCAAAGGGGACAAGAGACCCGCTGCTTGACGACGAGATTTGGGCTCGGGGAAACCTCTTCCGAGACTGAAGGTTGTGCCCGGAACGAGGAGGGTAAGAAGCTCTTGAGTAGCGCATTTGGATGAATGCTGCCAAAGTGCAAGAGTGATGACGTGGAAGATCCGCAGCGTGCGGATATAGCACATCCAGGAAGTAGTACGCGACAAACGTTAATCTCATGTCTGAATGCACACTACTGTCATACTCTTCGAGATTTCCCACTTAACGATCCTGGCCTTCCTTTCCAATCTTTACCTTATTCTGCTCCAACGGCCAATGGACCTAGATCTGTCAATGCAGGCAGATACATTCACCTTGAAGACGGTGCATTCTTCGGCGACGTGTCTGGAGGAGTCAAGTCAAGTCGTCGCGACGTTCCCGATCAATCTAGCCACACGTAATGAACATTCATTGATATTTGAGGCTTTCTACCTCGTTTGTGAGACCCAACCAACTGTTCTCGCTCTTGCGGTTCTTGTTCCCGCAAGTCACTAGACAGAGCCCGTTTGGTAGGCAGAGTTCTGGGACCTAGCCACACCGACTAAGCATTTAGTACGCGCCTATTATAAAGAGGCTTGTTCCCTTAACACTAGATCGCAGCGTAAACACATCTTTGCAGAATGAAGACCACAGCGCTTTTCTTAATGCTTCCACTCGCCGTAATCAGTTAAGAGGAGTACAACTGCGTGCTTAATAGCATCCCAGCAATCTCTATCATAGCAGCGCAGGGCACTAGGGTCCCCTCACGAGAATTTTTCTTGCCTCTGTTTGCTAATTGCTCTAATACTAAGCTGAGGAGGCCGCTGCAGCACTCGCTAGGGATGTTGGTAGCCTAACTAGCTTAGTCTAATACTAACTGCTAGCAGGAGTAATCTCTATAGAGAACACGCTACTAGAAGTGGCTAGCTCTTTCATAGCTACAGGAGTTACAGACTGGTTTAGTTTTACGGGAAGTAAGTAAGCGTCGCGTGTTAGTAAGTTCTTTCCCTTGCGCTAGTCCGCTGTGTTGCTATTACGCAGGACGTGATCAGGATATTCAATAGCAGCGGCGCTGCGAACATAAGCAGGAGCGGAGCGGCAGTGCCTATCAGCAGTATACTCTGCGGCCGGTGAGTGCCAATATGGGTGCGCTAGAGACGATACCACACGTAAAGGGACATGGACGAAGTTGTTTAGAGCTAGATTGCATATCACACAACCAGAGAATCTCAAAGACCACGTACATTCCCACGGAATCGTTTCAGTGCTCATACAGCAGCAACTAACCCCCACAGCAAAGTTCTAACGACACCGGCAACGCCTGCAACACCGATGTGGAGGCTCCGACATCTTTAAAGGGCCTGGTGAAACAGGATGCTTGTGCCGCTACATCTAATGAGGCCAGCAGACAACGGCTACGAACGCGTGTCCAGAAGCTCGCAAGCGCTGCCCAAAGATCTCATGCCAAACAACACCCTCTCTAGGTCCACAACCGATTATTATATAGAAGCAATGTTGAAGCGAACGTGCGACGGTCGGCACTGTCGCTGGGTATTGGGAAAGCGAGAGTATCGGAGTGGGAGCATCTGAGAACGATTCCTACAGAGAAGGCTACCGCGGATGATGGCGAGGGAAGGCCCGATCGCGAACGCAAGCGTGTGGGTGGGAAGCAGGTGGTGCTGTCGAGGACGAAGTCGAGAGGGAGGCCGATGCCTTAGCGGTAGGCTTGTTCGTGCCTAGTTTGAAGACTATAAGACGCCGTGTTCATCGTCGAAGGCTGGAGCCGGAGCCCTGTGGGATGCCAGTGGCACTGATGTGTAAGTGGTCAAAACCATGTTGTATGGTGACAAGCGCAGAACCGGTTTCCCCTGGGGTGCGCGCAGATTAGATTGCGCCATGATGTAAGCGGCTGGCTGAATTTCATCTATCATTTGGGTATAGCGTCAAACATCGGCCTTCGTTTGCCCCATCACCATCCCGCGCATCTGTGTCTGGCCGTTGAACGTGACCTGTAGGAGCACTCTGAATATACTCGCGTCGCAAGGCCATCGCTCCAGTCACAAACCATCTTCCAGAAGTTGCCATGGCTATCGTTGGCTCTCTTTGCTGATGATCGATATAAAGCTGGAGACACCTGCCTGCTCACGTGATGGGTCTTGGCGCTGCTGCCTAGCACATGTATATATGTTGACAAGTGGCAAATCCTTCAGGAACACCACACCCGCAGCGACAACCCCGTCCTCAACAAGATTGAAGGCTTGTACAATATTGCAAACGAGTCGCGTAACCTTTTGCTCACAGGAAAGGAAACTTAAGTGATAACACAGGAAGGAGAGATTATCCAGGCTTTAATCATAGCAAATGTTTGGCACGAAGGCGTTCTCACAGATAGCGATGGCGTCAGCTCCTCTTCGAATGGCCTCACAATTGGGTGTGGGGGCTGGAAGATCCCCAGTTCATTCGTCGACGGCGGTGCCGGGGCTCGGCTCGGGACCGCCCCAGCCTGCAGGGGCAGCGTCGGACTTCAAGGGATGGTTTATGCTTGTCGCGTTGAACTCCTTGCTTCGCCATTGATTAGGCACGCGTCTTTGTCTTTTTTCTGCCCACACTCTTCTTGTACTGTATTGATTCATCCGCAGCGACTATTTATGGCCTATCAAAGCCGGATCTGACTATCCACTCGTTCTTTTTCTTTCTTCTTGCGAGATGAAGTCGTACCATACCGTAGCGGATGGCTCTCCATGGACGGAAGTTCAGATAGCCACTGTGTTGAATTGTGTCGACTGGTGCTGTGTCAACAAGGAGATTTTCTGGCCAAAACAACAGGAGAATCTCGAGCGAGGGACGGGGCGGAGTCTGACCCAAAAAAGAGTCGCATCTGCTCTCGCCAAACTTTGTAAGAAACAAAAACCTCTACATCTTTCTTGCATGTGCGCTTATTGTGCCCTGTCTCGCCGCACCCTTTGCAGTGTCGAACACCCCCTCTACTACTACCAGCGCGCACCCTCTCTTAACGCCTCTCCGCTTCTAACTAAACCTTAATATCCTTTTAACTAACTATATCCTCTGCCTCTGCCTGTGATAGGGTCCCTCCCTTCTAGATCTGCTTCTTCTTGCGCTTTTATTACTTACTTGTAGCTTAATTTGCCTGCTTAAGACTAGCTACTCTAGCTTTAAGCAACGCGTGTAAATACACCTTTAAAGTTGACTCTTTTTTTACCTATAAGACTATCTTAATAATAGAATTAGGTAATAAGCTCTTATAGTCTCTTATCCTCTTAACAATTAGCGTTGTTTAAGCTTCTATCTTCTAGGCGTTGCTTAGTATTTTAGGTTACTAAGAGGTTAGCCCTAGTGCAGGTAGTGTTAGCGTATAAGGCTTTACTTTAAGCTTTAATAGCACTACCTCTAGATTATCTAGGACTAAACTAGTTGCTTAGAAGCTTAATATAATGTTTCTCTTTAAAAATGTTACGGTAACCACCGTGGTTCCCCTAACACCTGAACGCACAGATTTCGGGTGGCTCGCCAGTCCACCCGAAATCTGTTAATTGGCCAGCTAAGGCCTGAGCGCCGCGCACGGCCCTAGCTATATCTTTCACCGCTTTGCATTCTGTTCTGTTCCTTACGCAACGTCTTGTATTACACTAGATATTATACGTAGCTACAATTAACGCTTCTTGTAAGCTCTTAAACACGTGCTCGTAGCGTCTTGTGACATTACGTTGCGTCACACCACTATGACTACTCAAGGGCAACCTGACGCGTTGCAATTGATCCTGAATCAGCTAAATGCTATCCAAGCTGATTCCGCTGCATTGAAAGCTAGCAACGAAGCACTACTTGCCAATCTAGCTGAACAAGAAAACCGACACTCTCAACAGATTCTAGAGCTTCGCCAAGAGCTTGAGTCTATTAAGACTAGGTCTGCTCCTGCTGCTACCCCAGCCATTACTCGAACCAGCGCTGAGGGAGATCAAGTTCGTCTAGAAGAGCTATCTGGAATTGGCTCGAATCCTGCGACGCCGCCCAACGCGAACCTGAAGGACCTTCCCCGAACCGACCGTCTGCCTGACCCGCCTCTGTTCAATGGCCGACGAAAGGACCTCCCTGCCTTCGTCCGCAAGCTTAGGTACAAGCTCGAGGGAAACGCAGACCGATACCCGAACGAAAGATCCCGCCTGCTATACGCTCACTCTAGACTTGAGAAGGACGCAGTAGCTCTTATCGACCCGCTTATGGACAAGGATATCCATAATGTAGACCAGCTTGTTACCTTTCTTGAAGCTACCTACGGAGACCCAAACAAGGAGCTGACAGCTCTTAGTCGATTAAGCGGACTCCGTCAAGGAAAGCGCAGCTTCACCTCCCACTTCGCCGAATTCCGACGACTAGCTGCTGACACTGGGTTAAATGAGATTGGCCTGATCGCGTCCCTCCGGAACTCTCTATCCCACGAACTTCAACGTGCAATGGTTGGAGAAGCCTTGCCTAGCGACCTTAACGATTACGCTAACCTGATATCCACGTACGATAATAACCTCCGTTTCCTACCAGACCGCCCACGACGCTACCCTGTAACCCACCCCGACGCAATGGAGATAGACGCATCAGCATACGCCCCCGCTGGTTCCTCCGAACGACAGAAGAGGATTAAGGAAGGCCGCTGCTTTAAGTGCAACCAGAAAGGTCACATCTCTAAGGATTGCAGCGCTCCCCTACCTACTCAGCATATCCGATCCTATAGCGCGCGTGACCACGACCGTACCCAGTCTACTAGTTCTGTCTCGTCAGGATCCTCGCGACCTTCGCGATCCCGAGGACGACGTTCTCGTAACCGATCCCAGAAGGGAAAAGCCTCGTCCCGAGGATAAGTCGCTCCCCGGGACTGCGCACCCACCGAATCTCTGCTGAACTCTGGTCTGAATCTCAGACTGATACCTGGAAACGTTGTATTACAATACCTTGTACGGTTCAACAAGGCGGTGTTAAGAGTAACCTTAAAGCCTTAGTTGACACTGGAGCTACTGGTATTGGATACATTCACAGAGACCTCGCGCGCAACCTAAAACTACGTCAAGACCCGCTGCCCTACGTTATTTACCCGACTGGATTTACTGGAACTGTACTCGACGGTGGAGAAGTGTCTCACACTGTCACCCTGAAGCTACAACACAACAATCACAACGAATCTATACGACTCTACGTCACGAACACCGGCCGTCATAATTTAATACTTGGCCAACCCTGGATGAACAAGCACCGAGTAAACCTAGACTACGACAAGGAAAGACTAATCTTCACCGCTCAACGATGTAAAGAACGTTGTCTTAGAACTACTAGAACTCCTGTTCTCTCTCCTGAGGTACAGTGGAGCAACAACAGGCATGATGAAGCCTACCCTCAAAACCCAAAACTTAAGCATGTGCCACGACAACGGCACGACCACTGGCTACCTAAGATGAAGCGCCAGTTGAACGAACTTGTACCCGAACCTGTACCCGACCCTGATAGTGCCCAGCCAACAGACGAGCAGAACGACTCGTCGAAGTTGCAGCCAGAACTCGACATCTACTGTATAGGTGCTGCTCCGTTTATGAGCCTAGCACGCAAAAGAGGCTATGAAATCTGTGCTGTTAGCATTGCCGACATTGACAAGGCACTAACTGAGAAGAAGCACACCGATCCACTCACGAAAGTTCCTCAGGAGTATCATGACCTGATAGACGTCTTTTCACGAGAAGAGTCTGATAAGCTGCCTGTACGACGGCCTTACGACCACAAGATCAAACTAATACCCGGCAAACAGCACGGGTTCGGCCCACTGTATGGCATGTCTCAGAACGAACTCAAAGTGTTGCGCAAGTACCTCGAAGACCACCTGTCGAAGGGATTCATTCGCGCAAGCTCCTCCCCAGTCGCCTCCCCTGTTATCTTTGTTAAGAAACCCGGCGGCGGACTACGCTTCTGCGTCGATTACCGTGCCTTAAACGCCGCCACTGTTAAGAACCGTTACCCAATCCCGTTGATCCAAGAGACCTTGAGCCGACTGAGCAAGGCCAAGTATTACACGAAGCTCGATATTATTGCTGCCTTCAACCGATTGAGAATTGCTGAAGGAGACGAATGGCTAACAGCCTTCCGCACTCGATATGGGTTGTTCGAATACCTAGTGATGCCCTTTGGACTAGCTAATGCGCCGAGCACGTTCCAACACTTCGTGAACGATGTACTACGCCCGTTCCTAGACGTCTTCTGCACGGCCTACCTCGACGATATCCTGATTTACAGTGAGAATCTCCATGAACATAAGGAGCATGTACGATCTGTTCTAAACGCCCTTCGAGAAGCCGGACTCCAACTAGACGTAGACAAATGCGAGTTTCACCAGACTGAGGTGACTTACCTTGGCTACGTAGTTGGAGTAGACGGAATACAAATGGATCCGAAGAAGGTGCAAGCTATTGTAAATTGGGAGTACCCAAACAACGTTAAGGACATCAGAGCATTTCTAGGCTTCGCAAACTTCTACCGACGGTTTATAGACGGTTTCTCCTACCTAGCTGCTCCGCTAGTAGCGCTGACTAAGAAGGATACTAAGTTCCTCTTCAATGACGACTGCCAGAAGGCTTTTGATGCTTTGAAGCATGCCTTCACTACTGCACCAATATTACGACACTTCGACCCAGACCTGCCAATTGTTATTGAAGCCGACGCTTCCGACTATGTTACAGCAGGAGTGCTGTCCCAATCTGGACCTGACGGCGTCCTCCGTCCGGTCGCGTACTACTCGAAAAGAATGAACCCCGCTGAGAACAACTACGAGATCTACGACAAGGAGCTACTTGCTATTGTTCGCTGTTTCGAACAGTGGAGACCAGAATTAGAAGGCGCTGCCTTCCCAATCGACGTGCTCAGCGACCATAAGAACCTGCAGTACTTCGCCACTACGAAGCAACTGAGCCACCGTCAAGCCCGCTGGTCTGAATACCTATCACGATTCCAGTTTACGATTACATACCGACCCGGCAAGCACGGTGAGAAGCCTGACGCTCTTACCCGTCGCTCTCAGGACCAGCTTGCTCAGGAGGAAGCGAGACAAGCTCGGAAACAGACCCTACTGCGTCCTGACCTGTTTCGAGAACCCGTAGCAATTAGACTGGTAGAGACAGATAGATCTATCCAGCAGATCATCGACGATGAGTACCGTCCTACAGGCGATGGGCTACCTGAAGACCTGTTTATTCGAGAAACGCTGAAGCTGCTGCGCGACGGCGCACGACGGTCTAAGACAGTTACACTTGGTGACTGCGAAGACCGTGAGGGTCGCCTCTACTATCGCAACAAGTTAGTGATACCTGACAGCGACGAACTTAAGATCAAGATCCTGCGAACAGTCCACGATTCCCCATCAGGAGGCCACCCTGGCCGAGGGAAAACACTTGAACTAATCCAGCGGGAATACTACTGGCCCCGACTGTTTGAGACCGTTCGCCGTTATGTTTCTTGCTGCCACGTCTGCCGACGTTCGAAGGCTTCTCGTGAGAAGTACCACGGCCTGCTGAAGCCGCTACCCGTACCCGAACGACGTTGGGCAGACGTCTCTGTCGACTTCGTCGTTGACCTGCCAGAATCCGAAGGATGCAAGAACATCATGGTCGTAGTAGACCGCCTGTCTAAGTACCGATACATGATCCCCTGCGATAAGATGGAGGCTTCCGACGTAGCACGTATGTTCCTGCGCTACGTCTGGTGTAATCATGGCCTCCCTGATACGATAGTCTCGGACCGTGGCAGACAGTTCGTATCTGCTTTCCATGATGAGCTGTGTGCTCAACTAAGGATAGACCCGCGCTTCTCAACCGGCTACCATCCTGAGACAGATGGACAAACAGAGAACGCTAACGCTGCGATGGAACAAGTCCTACGCGCGTATACGAACTATCAACAAGACGATTGGGTTCAATGGCTCCCCACCGCTCAGTTCGAAGCCAATAATACCGTCTCTGAGTCTACTGGAGTAACCCCGATGATGGCCTGCTACGGTCAGAATCCCCGAATGGGCTTCGAGCCGCCTACCAACAAGACACGTCCCGCCTACCAAGCTCTCCAAGCTCGTGAGGTGAACGCGATGGTGGATAAGATGCGCGACATTACTGAGTTCATCCGTGAAGAAATGACATGGGCTCAAGCCCTACAGCAAGAGTACGCGAACCGCAAACGCCTACCTGCGCCAACATACGAAATTGGCGACGAGGTATGGTTAGACGCGCGTAACATCCGAACGCAACGGGCATCTAAGAAGCTTGATTGGAAGAATCTAGGCCCGTACCGAGTAGCTAAAAAGATCTCTTCCCACGCGTACCGTCTCGAACTGCCCGATTCCATGAAGATACACCCAGTATTTCATGTGTCCTTACTCCGGCCTGCTGCGCCAAAACAGGAGTACCTGCCAGGACAACTTGTCCTACCGCCCGAACCTGTTGTTGTAGACAACGAAGAAGAATACTTTGTAGAAAGTATCGAAGACCTCCGTTACAATAAGCGTCGTAGACGACATGAATACTACGTTAAATGGACAGGCTATGACGAGATGACCTGGGAACCCGCTGCAGACCTGAAGGATAACGCAGCCGTAGCTGGTTTCCATAAGAGGTTTTCTGACATCTTGGAGCCACCCGAAGTAATGCAAGAGTAAGAGACATGATCTCTACTCACAGGAGCTCAAGAGTAAGAGGGGGGTACTGTTACGGTAACCACCGTGGTTCCCCTAACACCTGAACGCACAGATTTCGGGTGGCTCGCCAGTCCACCCGAAATCTGTTAATTGGCCAGCTAAGGCCTGAGCGCCGCGCACGGCCCTAGCTATATCTTTCACCGCTTTGCATTCTGTTCTGTTCCTTACGCAACGTCTTGTATTACACTAGATATTATACGTAGCTACAATTAACGCTTCTTGTAAGCTCTTAAACACGTGCTCGTAGCGTCTTGTGACAAAAAATGTCTTTTTAAATACCTATGCAAAGGTAGCTAGAAAGGCTTTTTTATTAATATAGTTAATGTAGCTGTCTGCTAAGATATTAATTTCCTTCTTATACGCCTACTTTAAGGGCGTAAAACAACTTACGTTAAGTAGCTATAGGATATGCGACAAGTATAAGGGTATATAGAGGGTGATAATCTTGCTTTCCTCGCAGAGATTCTAGAAAGCAAGTAACTAGTAGCTCTTGTAGCTATTAAGAATTAATAGCTAGTAGCTACCTACTATTCTTACCTCTGTATGCTAGATAAAGTGCTGCAACTAGGTAAGACTAAGCTTGTTTGTTGTTCAGCCGCTATTACTAACGCCTATTCTCTAGTCCTTAGAGTTGTAGTACTAGGCCTAGTTGTAGTGCTTTGCTTTAAAGATAAAGAAGGGTGGGATAACCTAGCCCTTTGCGTTAATAGCGGCAATTAAAGTTACCTACTCTCTATTACTAGGTGTTACAGGTAACACAAAGGATTCTCTCCTTAACATGGGGTGAAGGGGTTGAAGGCCAACCACGACCAAGTCAGAACGCAACGATGATCGCGGGGCTCGGGGTCACGTGATCAGGATTGGCATCCCGCCAAGACCAGGCCTCCGGGAGGCCAGTGGGGCTAGGGAAGCCACGGTCCTCCCAAACCTCCCTCTGGGATGGGAGGCCAGGGAGGACAGGACCTAAGGCAATGGGTATAAGAATGTGTTGGATTTCATTATTACACTCATTGTGGTCAACTCAAATAGTTCATCTCTTACACAGATTGTCAACTAGTTATTCTATCGTTTATAGAATTGGATTGTCTTTACCTGCAGTTATTCCACGATAACTCTTTTCCACAGAATCGCCAGACAAACCTCACGGACTACCGCTTTAGTCTACCTCGCCTTAGTACGGACCGAGCCTAGAGAAGTATAGCCTAACCCCGTGTAACACTAGGCTAGACCCTAAGTAGTTTAAGACGTCTCTTAGACGCTGTTACTACCTTAAATAATCTTCTAATGCCTATCTAAAAGCTAGTCTTGTTAAAGTTATAGGTGTCTTTGTCTAGAATGCTGTACTTAGCTTTAACGTTGCGTACAAGGTTAAACTAGAAACTAATAATAGCTAGATTACTACATAGAACTCTCTAATAATCGCGCTGTCTAGTTACCTAAGACTTAACCTCTAGCTTCTACTTAACTAGGTTTCTAGCCTATTTTCCTTTAACCTAGCTACTACTATAGGTAGCTAGTAGTTAGTTAGCTATTTTACGTACGTAGCTAAGTGTAGAGGCAAAACCTTGTGCGTTAAGCTTTCTTATATACTGTATAACTGCCTCCTCTTTATGCCTCTGCAACCTTGATAAGTTAGCGTGGGTATTGCGTTGTAAAGTAGTTCTAGCGCGTTAATTACAAAGGGTTCTTCTCCTAACACTATAGGTTGCAGCAGCGCGTTGATTATTTAGATTCGCGTCTGATTTCATTGCTTGAATAGCTAAGATAATCCTGTCTTTAGGAGAAAGCGCTTCAAGATCGGGTTGATAAGCCATGAGATGAAAGGTATAGAGAGAGGTGGTCTTGGCAGAGGGTGGGCGTTTCGCTTACCCGGGCGTTTCGCTTGCCGCTCACGTTATATTAAACTCTCTACTAGTCTACAGTAAAGCCGCTAACGGTAGCGTCCGGCTCAAAGCATCACAACACAACGACGCAGCACTAAACGGCCAACATGCCAAAGCGCGCGCACTCTAGAAGTAGCACTGCTTCGACTGAGGACAGTGACTACAATGCAGAATCTAACGTCTTTGGCCCAACGAAGCGCCGCGCGCATTCCGCTCCGCCCCGCAGCTTGTCGCCATTACCTGTCAACGGCAACCTCGATACTCGGGGGTGTAAGCTGCCTCTGACGCGCGAAAACCTCACAGAGCATACCCTCAGCACATCCTTACAGCACTCACACCCACCGGAGCCCGTCTTAGACACCGGTAGCTCTATTCCCCCATCTGGGCCCCCGCCGTCCATGTCGGCGCGATCTGGGTCGCCAACGCGGAGCGCCTTGGACACGCGCGTCACGCTGCAATCTTATCGCGTCGAGGTCGATACGCATCGCGAATTGCCGGCCGAACTTAGGAGTCACCTCGACACAGTACTGTTGTGCAAGCGAGATGGACCTCGCTCGCCCAACGCCCGCCGCGTCGTGCAGCATCGCCTTGCCGCCTCGCTTGAAAATGAGAGCACAGGCATTCGTCGCCTCGAGCCGTTGTTGCTCTTTGCCGGCGAAGACGACCCGAGCGCAATCCATCCCGTGCCTATGATCTCCAGCAAACTTGACTTCAACCTGTCACCTCCGGGCAAGACGCTCCCCCGATTGTCGCAGCGTCAGGCCGATACCATCATTGGATATCTGTCCAATTCACAGGCCTACGAGTCCACGCTGCAGACCGCCTTTACGCCCGACGAAGAGGCTGCGCTCGCCGACTTTACACTTAACCCTGTCCTTGTCTTCCCTTTTCTTAGTTCCCAGTGGAAACCCGCTACCGGCGAATCGCACATTGTAGCCCACTACCAGAGCGCCCGTGATGGCGCCGCGATCGTCCGCTACCTCGACGAGTTCTACAGTATCGCCTATGGCCGACCTGCGACAGCGCTCGAATGCGCACACGTCTCTTTCACCTGCGATTACCAGGCGCTCAACATCTGGCTGCACTGGCGCGAGCTGGACGCGGCCGGTGATGCGACATACTACATGAAGAGCATCTTCGACTGCACCTTGCGTAATGAAAAGCACCTTCTTGAAGCGCGGGAGCTGCTGTGGAATCACATCGATTACGCGCTAGGTAGCCGGCTGCACTCACTAAAAGACGCACTACCGTCTTTCTGCACTGAGTTTCCCAAGCGGCAATCCAAGACCACCAAGTCCATCGGCTCGTCCAGAGCCTCCGTTCAATCCGACTCCAGAGTCCTCGCCTCGATCTCCCTGCCACCCACACCTTTGTCGAACCACAATGAGCACGACCCAGTTAAACGGTACAACAAGCGGCTGCGGACTGGAGAGAATGATCATGGGTGAAGTCGGCAAATGCGGCATCGCTGTAGCGTGTATCGCATAAACGTTGATACCCCTTGATTCTGTGCGTCGTACACATCCATCTCATCTCGGCGCAACGTTCGGAGTGTCGCTGCTGTAAGTATGCTGGATTCCGGCTCCATCCGCTGATTGTAGCTCTTGACTTTGCAAGTTTATCACGATCCCTGATTTGTAGTAGGTGTTGACTGCGACGATGAAGTCTTTACGGGTTTTAGCGTGGTTTTCGGGACTCCATCACTTATCAACCGCGTACAACACACCAGCACCGCCAGATGCGACTCGGCAGAACCCATTCGCATACCACCTCAATTGGACACCGGCCAATCCTGTGCATGGTATGTTTGGTGACAAGAATGATTCTATAGCCCCGTGGCATTTAGAACCATACCAACCTCCTCACTACCCACCTCACCAACAATGCGGCGTATCGAGTCCAGGCGCGCAGTCGGAGTTCTGGCTTCCGAATGTGCCGCACAACGGGAAGAGTCCTTTCTTACTCAATGCGCCTAACTACCACGTCTACCGTAACGTAAAGGACTTTGGCGCGGTGGGGAATGGTGTCCATGGTGACACAGATGCTTTCAACGCCGCAATTGATTGTACGCACCCTTGTTTGATGCGGGTGTTCACTGCTCACAGTATTCAGATGGTAGTCGATGTGCCGGAAGTCAGTGTAACGGTGGTAGTACTGGAAAACCTGCCCTCATCTACGTGCCGCCGGGAACATATGCCATCTACCCCACCATCCAGCTTTACATCAGCACTCAGATCATCGAAGATGCTATCAATGTGCCGACTCTGAAAGCTGCCTCCAGCGCTTTTAACAATACTGCGGTGGTTGATGGTTACGATAAAGATACGCAAAGTACAAACAACTTCTACATCGGTCTGCGCAACTTCAATATCGATATTACTGCTGCGGATGCAGCCAAGACGATCTATGCATTGAACTGGGCAGTCTCTCAAGCAACCAACTTGATCGATGTCAATTTCAACATGCCCAATGGGAGCAATCACATCGGTATCGAGATGGACGGAGGTACTAGCGGCGGTGGATCGGGCCTCTTCATAGGAGATCTTACGTTCTCTGGCGGCCTCATCGGATTGCAATTCAGGAACCAACAGTACAGCCCGAAGAATCTCAAGTTCACCAACGTCGCCACAGCTATTGCGATTACGCACGGTTTGGTCATCACAATGCAGCAAATCAACTGTATCAACGTGGGTATTTGTGTCGAAATAGGTGCTTAAGGAGCAACAGGTTCGCTCAGTCTTATTGACAGCTGGTGTGATACTCGTGGTATGGTTGTCAATGGCTCCAGTTCCGTCGTCCTGGAGAATATTGATGTCAAGCGTTCTGGCCCACTGTTAGTTATCAACGGAACGACGACAGCTCAAGGCAGCCTCGTTGGGCAAACGTACATTTCCGGACACGTGTACAAGGACAACAATGGTCAAGCCATAGTTTCGAATGGTACTAAGCAAGTCTATCCTGATCGTGGTAGTTTGGCTGATGCTTCCGGACGCTACTTCACTAAGCCACAGCCGCAGTACACAGAGTACCCTGCGTCCGCCTTCGCTTCCGTAAAGGATGCTGGCGCTAAAGGTACTCTTCTCAACTCTAATAAGTGGTTGTTAGTTTGTTTAATTAGAAACAGGTGACGGACAGACGGACAACACAGCCGCTATCAACGCTGCACTCAAAAACAACGCAGACTGCAAGATCACCTACTTCCCGCACGGTGTCTACAGCGTGACAGACACCATCTACGACCCGCCCGGCAGTAGAGTTGTCGGCGAAGCGTGGTCTGTCATCAGCGCTGCGGGCAACAATGTCAGCGACGAGGCCAATCCCCAACCTATGATACAGATCGGCAAACCAGACGAGGTAGGACTGGCTGAACTCAGCGACATGCTCTTTACCGTTTCCGACGTCTTACCCGGCGCCATTCTTGTCGAAGTGAACATGAGAGGCAGCATTCAAGGCGACATGTCCTTCCACAACACGCATTACCGTATTGTCGGAGCAGCCGATTCGCGCACCGAAACGGCATGCGAGTCGGAGACGCAACCGTGCAAAGCTGCGTTCCTAGTCATGCACCTTAGAAAGACAAGTTCGGCTTACATTGAGAACAGCTGGCTCTGGACCGCTGATCACGACCTGGACGGCGCGAATCCTACATCCGTCGGCACGGGAAGAGGCATGTTCGTTGAAGCCACCACGGCTACTTGGCTTGTCGGCACGAGTAGCGAGCACCATACGCTGTACGGCTACACATTGCACAATGCGCAGAACGTCATGGCCTCCTTGATGCAGGTCGAAACACCATACTAGCAGCCTATGCCCCAGGCGCCGTATCCCTGGACACCCAATGCTACCTGGTACGATCCCACTTTCGAGGGCTGTTCAGGCAATATCAGCCAGTGCTACATGTCGTGGTCTGTCCGTATCCCTGGCCCAGACACGCGTTCCCTTGCGCTATATGGCATGGGATTTTGGGTCTTTTCCAACGGACCCGGGTATGCGGCTTGTTTGGGTCTTGATGGTATCTGCCAGGTCAACATTGTGGATTTGGAAGACTGGAAGCCTGGAAGCCTGGAAGCCTGGAAGCGCGGTGAGGCTTTATAATGTTAATACAAAGGGCGTACAGAACTTGATATCGTTTGGTGGGAGTAAGGACAGTACGACGGCTACGCAGGCGGCAAATCCGGGGAGTTCGGGTGGTGTGGTGGCGGCGTTTCTCAGGTTCGACTTGACCAGGCTACGGAGTGACGTGAAACGACAGCACGTTCATCACCCGCGAATGCATAGGCAATGAACTGTAGCTTTGCACAAAATAACAACTTGAGTTGTACGAAGTTATCGTCGAAAAGAGAAGTCGTTCTCCGGAGTACTTGGAGTAAAAGGGATTAAAGTAACTGGTCGGTACATGTGACACTTCACATACGAACAATAGCGCTTGACGATTATCAATCATAGCATTGCTGAAGGTGCGAGCTTTTGTGCTATATCACTTGCAACATCACGGCTTATTTCTGCCTTTAGACCTTCCGCTACTACTACGTAGGTGTGTACGGCGTGTGCTCACTAGTCCGTGTAAAGATTTGCCCTATCTAGGTGCGGGCTCCCTATCGCAAGTACGAAAAAGCTGCTCGCGACGTATAAAGGCCTCCTACTAAAGGCGCCAAAGGATGCGTCGCTACTTAAGCCATAAAGTATGTTGATAGCCGAGCTAGGCGTAGCAAAAGACGCGTTTCTCTGCCGTTGAGTTGGGCAGAGGGATAGTAGTAGTACCTAGGTACTAGCAACGCGTGCCGCTACATCGCTACGAGTTACTTATAAATGCGGAAACATATGCATCGGCAGCATAGCTTAAAGCTTACGCGCTGGTCGTCTGCAGTTGCAGCATCGTATAAAGTTCATGCAACGCAACTCTGTAAGCCCGTCAGGATAGAAACCTTTTGCAAGCGGCGCTATGTCCGCTACTTTGTCACTCAGAAGTAAGAGCAATCGGAGCAGTGAAGCCGGCGAACAGCAGCCCAAGAAGAGTCATAAAGGCATGGGAAAGCGATACAACAGGGGGGAACGCTCTTCGCTGAGACTGAGATTTTGGAGGGTCTGCAGCCGAAGATGTGCGGAGATGAACATTCTTGTTGAAGGCGCTAGGCATTAAGGTAAGTATGATGCGTTCATTAAACGCCTACTGTATCGATGGTTAGCCAATGAGAGTCTGTATGATGGGAGATGATGAGTTACCTGTTTTTACTAGGCTTGTGGAGATTGTATGTCCAGCTGAGTGAGGCACTAACTACCTAGGTAGGTACGTGTGTTGTAGGCTTGCGGACTTCCTCCACGTGGGACGCCTTGCTGAGTTTTGTGTAGCTGATTGATTGCTTAGACTCAGTCTAAGATGATTAGTTTTTGGTAGGCGCAGCGGATCGGCGCTATTTGCCAGCTGAGGTGGAGCCGCACGCGGGGGCGGACGCGGGGACGGACGCGGCCGGAAGAACAACGTGAACTTGCAAAACACTGCTTTTAGGGAACCACAGATTTCATCATACCAGTGCGCATGCTCATGGAGAATTGCCGTTTTTGTTTTATTAGCTAATTGTTTTCCTACTCTTGTCGTGTCAATGAAGAGAAGATGCAATCGTAATCTTGTTGTTCTCCCTATCGCTCGCTTATCTAGTCGAGATTAAGGTTTTGTCGAATCGCGTTGTTTTTCCGGCTGCATGGGACGTAGGCACGTGGCGCGGTCTAGGCACGTTCCATTGCGGAGCAGCTGAACGGACCATGATTGTATGTAGCGTGTTCATAGGACTGGAATTCTACGCGTGTCCTCGGCAATGAAAGCTGCAAATGTTTATTGCTTCAGTTCATCCATAGCCCTAGGGGGCTATCTTGCGCTATATTAATGATGTGTCTGTGATCACTTCATTGCTGGTTTGGATGTTCAGCGATATACGGTTAGCACCAGAGCACGCTAGTGTAGTTGACTAGTCTATATACATGCATGAGTAGAATGGAATGGGCTAAACCGCCGTATGGCCTCTCGGCACCTGGAACAGGTAGCCCCAAACTAAGAGATCGGTTAACCAGCCGTGCAGATAAGGTTGAAATTAGATTGCGACGGGAGGCGAGACCTTCCAGCCCTTCATGTTTAGCGGCAAGCCTCGTTAGTGCTGCAAGACCGACGCAGTGGATGCTCATGATTGATGGGGGTTCAGTTCACCACAACGTTGAAGAGCACCATTTCTATTAATAAAGTACCTTCTTTCACAAACATACCATCCTTCGCTGGCTCGTTCAATCTCGTCCAAGACTTCTCAACCACCTCGAACACGTCTGCGGCGGCCCTTCAGTCGGACAAAAAGCTCAGGGATGTCGAAAGAGGTCACTTTTCCGCCCATCTTCAAAAGCAGTGAAGATATAACTGTTCTGGACTCCGGAAATAAACAACAGCTTCGATCTTATTTTGAATACGAGCTTGATGTTAGCAAAGTCAACAAGATGGAAAAGCACCTGTGGTTTGCAGGGCAGCGCGGGTGTTGTCGTCCTTTACATCTGCAGAAGGCTCTCCGTCGCGAAATAGTCGTAGTGGAGAGCTGCCATCTTCATCTTACATGGCGAGGTGCCATGATATTTATCAAACCATGTCCTGAGTTTCTGCTCGGACACACCTGGGATACATACCTGGAAGCTGATGCGCAATTGCGCCGAAATGCTCTTGGTTTTCTGAGAACTTACGTATCGCTCGTTCGACGCAATAGCGACCTCAAGATCGCCCACGAGCTAGGGCTTGTGTCGACGAACCTCAACTGGGAGCGGTGGAGCCAAATCAGCCGCACAATTGCGCGTGAGCCTTTTCAAACTTGCTTCGAAATCGGGAAACCTGGCAAGACGAAGAAAATATACGATCGGTGGTGTTATGGAGAGCTTCGTCTAGAGCGACTCAACTGGATATTTCGGCTGTGCTTTTGTAGCAAGCGCGAAGACGGGCAACTGCAGAGAGGCTTTTTCAATCGATATCAAGACTATAGATCGTTCCTTGAGCGCAACATCGCTGGGCTTACTATCTCGACAGTATACATGGCCCTCGCACTTACTGCAATGCAAGTTGGACTTGGAACAGATCGTTTGAAGGATAGTGGAGAGTTCACAAGGGCCGCGGTAGGGTTCACGATCTTTTCAATCGTGGCGCCGCTTACTGTTCTTACGTTGACTGCGGCAATAATGCTATACAAGCTTGTGGACAACGCCCTGTACACTCTGCGCAGGAACCGCAATGCTGAGTCGAGGTCGAGTACAAACAAAGGTGTTTGATGAGCGGAGTCTGTAATTCACGGTTCAGCCAAGTATAATGGTGCTCACTGTAGAATCCTAGCTTGGTCAAGATAGACAAATTAGATGCAGAATGAAAGAACAGGTCGTTTCAAGGTACATCATAACGTGATGCGTGAGGTCCGATGGTAGTCATCAGCCTCAGAAGCCTACGTAGTACGCTGTTCAGCGCACGATAGAGCCACGTCGAGCAGCGAATAGTAGACTGCATGTACGAGTGGATAATTCACAAGCTCCTCATCATGCATGAGATTAATCCAGCTCACGCTGATATGTCTTGGCCTTATCTCAGCCGCACGTCTTCTACCTTCGGGAGATTCGCTCCGAACCTCGATCGCTTGTGCCACGTTAATCGCGAAGCGTCTGGGCCCAGCCTGCGGACTAGCGTACTACTAGTTGCTACCTAGGGCGCTTTTGCGGCTGATCCATCGCGTTGGCACAGCTTTCAGCACCACAGATCCTCAAAAGTTATAAACTCGTATTGTCATCCATAACCAACGACTTTACTTCACGAACTAGAACCATATCTGCATTTGCTTACGCAACAAAGCAATCTAGTCTTATTAACACAAGTTCTAGCCAAACGCCAAACAACATGCCGGAAGGAGACAACTCAATTGCTAACGCCCCCAAGGAGAAGAAGAAACGGGGTCAGGCGGACCTTGTACAAGGGCTGAGAGTTGTTTATGACACTCTGTCTTCTCGTTCAAAGGAAGGAAGTTCTGATGCCGACCCGCGTAAGGGGATATTGAAAGGTGATGCCATGGGGGTCGATGAGATTGTCGACATTGTCGCAGTTCCAGGGCTTGGCGCTCATCCTGACTATACCTGGAGAAAGCGAACCGATATTGATCTCAAAGAGCCGGGCAGTGGAAAGCCTTCCAATCGTCCAACGTTCAAACACGGGCCAAGTTGCATAGAAGACGAGATGATGCTTCAGGCCGAGTTGCCCAAGTCGAGAATCATGATTTTCAACTATGTGTCCGACTGGTGGGGTGAGGGCGCAGTCGATCAATACCTCCACCAGGTTGCGGAGAACCTAGCCAGGGCTTTAAAGCACGAACGAATGGTTCGCTATAATCGTCTTCGTGCTAGAGTGCGATAGTTAACATGAAGTGTAGGACTGTCCCAAGAGGCCTATCATCTTCATTGGCCATTCACTGGGAGGTATTGTGGTCGAAAGGGTTACTGTCCTGTCCCAATTAGTTAATACCTAGCTAACCAAGCAACAGACTATCTTATGGGCCAAAGTGGGAGGTGCGGAATTCGCCGATATCTTTGACTCCATCACAGGTTGCGTTTTTCTTGGAACACCTTTCACAGGCTCGGAAGCTCAATCATACGCTGCGACTGTAGCTCGGGCTTTTTCGACAAAAGGAATAGAGAAAGCAGAATACAACTCTCTTCTCGAGGTCTTGAAAGCCGGTAATCAGCATCTGGTGTCGCTGCTCGACGACTTCTTGAAGATCGTCGTTGATTCGGGTATATTGACGCATTGCTTTGTCGAATTGAAGAAGACCGACTTGGGTGCCAAATATCTCCGAGGCTTCATGAACTTCGCCAATATAGGGGTATAGTAAGTCGTGATGATGAGTGAGCCTTACTGACGTTCAACAGACAGTGATAGCCCCTGATGAGGTCGCCACCCTACGCGGTCGACCCAGAACCGCGTTGAATCTTGACCACAGTGGACTCAACAAGTTCGATGGGCCTACTGACAAACACTGGAAGTCTGTGTGTAACGAGATTAAGGACATGGTACGAAAAAGTGCCAGAATTTTGAAAAGTCGGCAGAACAGTACGTACCCAGTACAATTCCAAATTTTCATTTGTTAACACGGAGAACTAGTACTTCCAGAGAATCTCGATGACGAAAAGTACCATCAGATCATGAATGCACTGAGCCTCACGGAACGCGATCCGGACGAAGATATCTTCTCAATCGGGCATGATCGAGAAGACGCTATCGAAGCGGCATCGAAACTCGTTTTAGAAAATCCCGAGATATCGTCTTTCCTCAACAATGAAAAACAGGGTGCCCTCTGGGTAGATTTCCATTCAGGAATGGACACTACAATGACGGCAGTCGCGTTGCATCAAGAAATGAAGACCATACGAGATCGAAATCCTAGCGACCAGAACGATCGACAGCTGTGCTATTTCTTTTGCGACGACACAGATCTGAAGAAGAATAATACACTGTCCATCCTGAAAGCGTTCATACGTCAGATGATCGCGCATACCAGAAGGCTGGCACTCCATCTACCTTGGGATCAAAATTCTTCGAAAGGTCGTGTCACTTTTGACAATGCAGACACCTTGATTCAGCCGTTCCTAGCAATGCTAAGAGACAGGTCAATCGGAAAAGTCGATATCTTGATCAACAATATACACATGGTCGACGAAGATGATCGTAGAAGATTGTTGCACGCGTTCTCCTTGTCAATTACGACGAATGGCCAGCCTGGAAGCATTGATAAAGACGCAAAGGTCAAATGGATATGTATAGGCCGGGGGGCAGAACGCCCTGATATCAAGCACGCGATGAGGCTTGCAAAACACATCACTTCCGAAGATCTTGGAAGCCCGGAAAGATTGCGTGATTCGCTCAAGCCCGAGGTTGCACGGCGGGTCCATCAACTCGCATGGACACTAGGTTACAAGCGAGACATCATCTTTTGGCTACGCACCGAGCTACTTCGACGTGCGGAAGGTAATTTGACCTGGGTGAATCTTGCTTGCAATGAGATAGAGTGCGTCAAGCCATCGCCTATCGACGTCCGAAGCTTTGCAGAGGGTCTAAGGCAAGGTTTAACACCGCTATATCGGCAGATCGAAAAGCGCGTAAGTCAAAAGGTCTATGCTTCTATTAAGACTAAAGGTTTCAGGTTCTACACACTGCTCACGATACCATCGAATATACGAAAGAGATCTTGCGAACGATGATGATCGTTGTTCAGCATCCTACGCCCGAGGAGCTCGCTGTACTAGCCAATCTGCCCGATGAACTGCACGGTCGAACAGCAGAGATAATGGAGATCATTGATAGATGCGGATCGTTTCTCATGTACAAGAGAGACCCAAAGAATAAGAGCTCATTACGCGTTGAGTTCATCGATGTTTCCGCCCGCGAGTACCTGCAGCGAGAGTCTTCATCCGTTCTTGGGCTGTCCAGCGAAGAGACTCAACACGGAGTGCTCGCTTTGCGCTGCCTCAATTACCTTATGGAACAAGTTCGCTCGTTTGGAATGGAACAATATCGCGTTGGACCTCTCTTGAATGAGCATGGTATGGAAATGAGTTCCTCCATTGTTTACCCCTCGAGTTACTGGATCAATCACGCAATGAAAGCCGTCAATACCGATGTTGTTGAGGATTTCGATTTGGAAAACAACTGGTGGCACAATCAGGAAGCAGCCTTTGTCCCTTGGTGGCCAAGGTTATCAGAGCTAGCCAGGAACCTACCCTCTGTCGAAGGTTTAACGGTCGTTCATCTTGCGGCGCACTTCAACTATACATCCCTCCTAGAGCATTTGCTCAATTCCAGGGCATTCAAACAGCAATTGGAGTCACAAGACTCACTTGGTCGTCGGCCATTATCTTGGGCAGTAAGAGAAGGCCACCTGGAATCTGCTAAGATTTTGATTGAACACGGCGCTGATATCCGAGCTACGAGCACGGGTATGGAAAATGGATTTACAGTGATTCACGACGCCATCCATTCAGGACGACTGGATCTTGTGAAGTATCTCGTAAGCCAAGAAGCCAATCTCGATGCTCCGAAAGGTGTAGCATTGTTTGTTGCAGCGGCGAAGGGAACCCCCGAGATGGTTGCGTACTTGTTGTCTCTTAACGTGTCTCTTGAGACAAAAGCAGGTTTTCCTTACGGAAATGCTGTTGTGGCCGCCTGTATGTCCGGTAATATCGAAATCTTACGAATCCTTGTGGAGAGAGGTTGTAATGTGAATGTCCAGGGTGAGGGCGGTCCCTTCCCACTTCAATGTGTCGCGCATGATGGGGAAGCAATCTCGCTACTCATAGCGCATGGGGCAAACAAAAAACACAGACAAGCAGGTCTCGAAGAAGCCTTGATGCGAAGAGACAACATCGCAAACGCAAGACTTCTGCTGGGTAAAGCGCAAGATCTGGATTTGAGGGTTCCAGTCACCAACGCTGCTCGTTACGGACAACACGAACTGTTCGACCTGTTCCCAAAAGATCGGCTGGAAGCCAGTACTCTAGCGGAAGCTCTCTTTATTGCAACTGAGAGCGACCTGACAGCGACTGTCAAGTCGCTCTTGCAGATGGGGGCTGATCCAAACAAAGGAGTACGTAGTGATGGACTTCGGTGAGTAAGGTCTCATAGCTTTAGAGATGTTATTTCTGACCCCATAGCAGTTATGCACTTCCAATAGCTGCGGCGAGTGGATCGACTGAGATCTTACGCATGCTACTGGATGCAAAGGCAGATCCTAACATGTTAGACAAAGTGCACGGGACTGCTCTACAAGCCGCATGTTTCGAGGGCAACATTGAAAACGTAAAGTTGCTCTTGCCAGGTAGCAACAAGAAGACGCAATCATGTGGGTGCTTTGGCACTGCTTTATGTGCCGCCGTTTCCGGCAATCATAAGGAAATCGTCAAGGTGCTACTGAGCAATGGTTGGGATGTGAACGACGCTGACGGAGATCGCGGGAAGCCGCTACTTGCAGCTGCAACTGAAGGACACCTCGATATAGTCGAGCTTCTGTTAGAAAACAACGCCGATGTCAAGGTCACAGACCTTTCCAGGTCGACGCCGATCATTTTAGGTGCTAGTAGTCTACCTGCAAAAGGTATCGAGATGCTCGTACGGCGTGGTTGCGATATCACCGAGCAGAATAAGAAGGGAGTCAATCCCCTGATCGCAGCCTCAAAAGCACGAGCGACAGAGACCGTTCAAGTTCTCTTAAAACTCAACGCGGAACGAGGTTTCTTCCAGAGCAAAGTCGACATCAACCACTGCTCTGACGAAGGTTCAGCGCTCTATCTTGCGGCCAAGAATGGCGATGAAGAAACTTGCCAGATCTTGATACGAGCAGGCGCGTCTGTCCAATCCAAAAAAGGACAACGCCCACCGCCAGTATTTGCAGCAGCCGAGTCAGGGGATTTTGAGACGTTCCTGCTCCTGCGTAGAAAGTCTGGCTTCAATGCAAACAAGTACGAAAAGCATTGGGGAGACATCCTCTCCTATGCGCAGCGTGGACGCAATCGTTATATTTACGAAAAGATCCTCAAGGAAATTGGACGCGATACTAAAGCTGGGTTACCCCCTGGGGTTAGGTATCCAGAGCTGGACGAAGAGCTAGACGGAGAGCTAGACGGAGAGCTAGACGAAGAGCTAGACGAAGAGCTAGACGAAGAGGAACTAAATAGCAACTATTAATAGTTATAATAGTAGTTATATTATCTATATTGTGGTGTAGTAAGATAACACGTAATACTATGTGCCGAAACGGTGGTGATAGAGTAGGGTTAGGTTGCCTCTAGGGGCGAAAAGCGTAGCTGCCCCTAGAGGCAAGAGACAACAAAGGCTACCTCTAGGGGCAAGAGACTATAAAGGCTGCTCCTAGAGGCAAGAGACTACAAAGGCTGCCTCTAGAGGCAAGAGACAAAGACTGCCTCTAGAGGCAAAGAACAGAAGCTACCTCTAGCGGGACAAGCTAACAAGGGCTAACAAGGCTAGGCAGTGCTTACCCCTAGAGGTAAAGAGATCTGTGCTAGAAGTTACATACGTTAACCCTACCTATAACTACGTTAGCACTCTGTAGCTTCTCTCTACCTAACCTTTGTCTTTACAGACACTACTTTGTGTATACTCTCTACTTCTAGCAGAAGAGATAAAGCGGAAAGGCGTAAACGTCTTAACAGAAGTAGGCAAGAGGCAACATACAGCTGTAAAGGAGATAAGAGAGGTAGACTGCGTCTATAATTGCGCTGCGCTGCACCTACTAGTAACAGCCTAATTTCTAATTAACGCGCTTACCTCTAAATAGAGTATTAGAGTAAATAGACCTATTAACTAAGCCTATAAGCGTCGCCTCTACTAGATTTTTAACAAGGTAGGCGTTCTTTAGCAAGACGCAAGCTACTAGTTGCAGGTTGCTTGTTTAAAGGCACACGTGTAGTAGATGCTAGACTACCTAAAAGAGGAGGGTCTAGCGCAGACTACTACAACTATAGCTAAGAGCGCGGAAGGGGATTTAAAGTAGCTGTTATTTAAAGCGTAGGGGAGCCTTATTAGAGAGAAGGTAGAGCTTATTATAAGCTACTATTAAGTAGAAGCTTTTAAGAAGTATCTTTAATTTTATAAGTTGCTAGAGGAGAAGTAATAGTAGGTGTGCAGTATCTATAACAAAGGTTTTAGCCCCTGCACGTACTAGGCAAGCTAAGAAGCTAATCTAAAAGATAGACACGCTTCCGCCCTACTTGCGCATCTAGCTTTAGGCTAATTAAGAAGAGATTCTTCTTTCTAATAGCTATAGCTAGATATAGACAGAGCTAGCCACTCTGTTCTTCTACTATAGCTAGCTGTTCTAAGGTTCTAGTAGGTCTATAGAGCAGAAGCTACTAGAGTACCTTAGGCTTAGCAGTTGTGTAAAGTTCCCTGTCTAACAGCTAGCTATACTATAGAGAAATATTAGCTAGAGACTAATAATTACCTAATAGTGCTATACCTCTATTAGGCAGGTAATGTTTAATATCTCTACATTTAAGTAGATAGCAAGCTGTAGGATAGACAATGTAAGTACTATCTATATTACAACGTACTCTGTCTACCTGCGCTAAGCAACAAGCTAGTATTAGTTTTCTGCACTCTATAAGGTTATAGAAACTACCTTAGAAATCTAAGGTTAGTATAGCGTAGATGTTCCTCTAGCTAAGTAGAATAAGCTAGCTAGCTTACTACAAGAGCGAAGGGTACACGCTGTACAAGAACTGTTCTACTCTAGTGTTAAGTGTAAGTATAAGGTAGAACTCTATCCCTCTAACACGCGTTAACAGGACTTCTTCCCTAACCTAGGCGATAATACGTACTTTACCTTCTACTAATCTATGCTTGTAGAGCTAGCACGCTAGTTTCTTAACATCTAGGCGCTTCTAAAAACTACTAAGCAGAAAGGAAAGCTTATAAGCATTATTATGTCTTATGTTAGCTAGTAGGTAAACAGAGAACTAGAAAAGGTTATAGACTATAATAACAACAAGCTAGCGCTGTGGAAGAACCTAATCCCCGCACTATAAGCTAAGTATAGCAACAAGGCTAACAAGACGTCTTGCGTTCTTAAGTAGAGAATTCTTAACAACGTACGTACAAACGCAAACAACTTTACTAGTACTACGCTAGAGCACTACCTCTACAAGTATCTAGGCGCAAACAGCGACGCCTATAGTATACGCTTTAGGCATAAGGTGTAGAGAGACGTGCTATCTCTTATTACTAGCTTTGTAGAGCTAACTCTACAGTATAAGTACCTTGCTAGCCTAATGCTAGAGAACACTTGCATAATTTGTCTGCCTACTATTACCTAAACAGTGTGGGATCTTATCTATTAGATCTCTAAAATTACGAACAATCTAGCGCTTTAGTCTACTACTGTAGCTAAATAGCTACTTGTAATTATGCAGCTAGCGATTGCTTAATAGATTGCTAAGCAACGTCTAGACGTGCTAGATCGCTACTACAAAGATAGATAACTATCTACTCTTTCTCTAGCAGAGGAGCAGTGCGTAGAGAGGGAGCGTAACTATGCTACTATAGAAGAGCAGCTATTAGCGGCAGTGCAGAAGTGTATGCTTCTGCCTAGGATTTAGAAAGGATTAGATACGCACAGATCTATTAAGGAGCTAACCGCTACTCTATTACCTAAGCGCAGGTTAGTAGTAACGTTAGACGCAGGGGCATCTCTGCGTATAGAAGTACAAAACTAAGAGCTACTTAACATTACTGTAGCTAGGCTAAACACTCTTTAAAAATAATACTATTCTAAGAGCGCTATTAGCTAGTAACGCGCCTACGTGTACTTTGCGTCTCTAACTACAGATTCTTACTACGCTCTAAATCTGTCTATCTCTCTTTTGTTACGCACGCCTGCTAGCTTAGAACACTAGAGAAAGTTAGCCTTAGCGAGACCCTAGAGATAACAACTAGAAAGAAACGCAAACCCTGCTGTTTTAGTTCTAACGCTACAGTCTAGCTTCTAGCTAATAGTTAGTACTGTTAGCGCTAGTATACATAGAGCCTACGTATTGTGTACTATAGTAGGATTCCTAATGTATATCTGCTATAGCTTACCTCTAGAGGCAGGCGGATAGCATAAAACTCTAGTAACTATTCTACTAGGGGATCGCTTTGCCTTCTTATGTAATAAAAGTACATTATATGTACAGGTTCTGTTATAGATTTTAAAGCCTTTAACAAGGAATAGATAAACCTAAGTCTACTTTCTAATCTATAGCTAAGTTCGCCGCCTGCTACTATAGTAACGCAACAGACAAACGCTCTACAAAGTAACAATAGCCTTAATAACAATTCTAGAGACAATAATAGGCTCTATAGTAACGCGTTGCTAGGCGGACTAAGAGACAACTACAGCAAGAGCAGCTTTAGCTATAAAGAACTAGTAGTTGTAGTAGTAGAGTAGTACTCTTAGAAGATAGACTACGCTAAAGAAGACTATAAGTTTAGAGGTGTGTTAGCGTGTTATACAAGCGCGAATAGCAGCTAACAACAGAGTAGCGCAGGACTTTATCGCAGCCACTAAGAGCACCTCTTTTAATAGCAGCTAGGCTATTAACATGCTCTAGAGGCGATACACTATAGACTATAGAAGTAGAAAGGCTAGCTTCTAAGCCGCTGCGTTAGAGAATAAGTACATACTGTTCTTCTTTCTTAACCTTCTTATTATTGTTAGACAGCCGCTCTAGCTAATTACGCAGCTGTCTAGCCGCTTTTTTAACAACATAACTATTAGCTTTAAGAACTAGCGGGCTCTCTATAGTAATAAGCACATCTATAGCCTATTATTTAACTTAGAGTACTGCACCTTCTAGCTAGCTACAGCTGCTACGCAGGAGTTGTAGTTTATTGTAATACACTCTATTGCTAACGCACTAGAAGAGCTTCTATTAAGAAGCGAACGTTAAAAACGCCGCAAGAAGTTATTCTAATATAGCGCTCTATAGCTTCTCTATGCCTACTTTCTTGTGTTCTATATTAAGAAGGTCTTTCTTGTTAGCAAGCTATTAGAGAAGAGTGTAGAGCTGTCTTAGAGATTAGACAGCCTACACACACAGAAGATTACCTTTAATAAATAGATAACGTTTTAAGAGGCCTTTATACTAGGGTAGCTAGAGCACGTAAGACATAGTATTGTTACAGGTAACACAAAGGATTCTCTCCTTGACATGGGGTGAAGGGGTTGAAGGCCAACCACGACCAAGTCAGAACGCAACGATGATCGCGGGGCTCGGGGTCACGTGATCAGGATTGGCATCCCGCCAAGACCAGGCCTCCGGGAGGCCAGTGGGGCTAGGGAAGCCACGGTCCTCCCAAACCTCCCTCTAGGATGGGAGGCCAGGGAGGACAGGACCTAAGGCAATGGGTATAAGAATGTGTTGGATTTCATTATTACACTCATTGTGGTCAACTCAAATAGTTCATCTCTTACACAGATTGTTAACTAGTTATTCTATCGTTTATAGAATTGGATTGTCTTTACCTGCAGTTATTCCACGATAACTCTTTTCCACAGAATCGCCAGACAAACCTCACGGACTACCGCTTTAGTCTACCTCGCCTTAGTACGGACCGAGCCTAGAGAAGTATAGCCTAACCCCGTGTAACACTTTGACCACCATCGGATTCAGTGGACGTGAATAACAACCAGGTTGCCCGATTAAGGAAGATGTCAGCCCCAAGAGTCACTCAGAACAACGCGGCCCAGGGTCCGGGACCCTCGGCACCAGCACCAGCAAACAATGAGATGCTGGATGCATCCGACTCGGAGACAGAAGATACTCCCAGTGCCACGGAGCTCAGACACCTTAGGCAACAGGCCCAAGTTCAGTCTCGGCAGATGCTCGAGATGCAGAACATGATCAATCAGCTTGCAAGTCAGCTGATGGCCACCCCCAACGAACGATCATCTACTACGAAGAAACCCAAGATGGCGTCACCCGAGAAGTACGACGGAAGTCGAGAAGAACTGCGAACGTTCCTCACCAACATCGACTTGTACTGCGAGTTCAACGAAGTACCCAACGACCAGGAAAAGATCCTCATGGCAAGCACGTACCTGAAAGGAAAGGCTTCCAATTGGATGCAGCCATACGTGGACGACTACCTTACGGATATCACGCAACATGGAACTAAGGAAGAAACCCGAACCATGTTCGCGAGTTGGACGGAATTCAAACAAGAAATGGGACGCATCTTCGGAGAAGTAGACGCGAAGAATCAGGCTGAGAAACGGATTACTCAACTGAGGCAAACCAAGTCTGTATCAGCCTACACGGCGGAGTTCAAGCAACTACAGGCTAGGATCGATTGGGATGATGCGGCACTTCGAACGGTCTTCGAAGCAGGCCTCAAGGAAAATGTCAAGGATGGCCTTGTACACCACGACAAGCCCGGAACACTACACGCGTTGATCGAGCTTGCTACACGCATCGACAACAGGCTATGGGAGCGAAACGATCAGAAAAAGTACTTCCGCCCTAACATGGCCAACATAAAGAGACAGCGTGGAAGGTATGACAGGGATGGCGATGCCATCATGACCGGCAAAGTACAAGAGAAGGCCAAAGACAAGAAATCCCGAGGAAAGAGACACGACGGTCTCTCTAAGGAAGAACGCCAGAGGCGTTATGACAAGAAAGCATGTCTCCGATGCGGTGAAGTTGGACACTTCGCCCGAGACTGCCCTACGGGTGAAGCAAGTAAGCAAGCAGCTGTCAAGATCGGGATGGTCAGACAGGGCACGCCCTACCCGGCTCAGATAGAACCGGATGACAACCTTAGCGACATGGACCTCTACGAGGAAGCCCGCATGGAGGAAGACTACGAGGTCATCCAGCAACCAAAGCGAGCCGACGACATCCTCACGATGGAGAAACCTAAGGAAACCGACTGGAAAGTCGAGGACAGAGTCGTACTAGAACGACTAGCAAAGAACCAGTGTTGGGTATGCGGAGACGCCGCACATCACGCCAACGACTGTGCGAAGCGGGACCGAATTGTAATAACCGGCCCGGACGCCGAAGAAGTTGGGTATCAGGCGATACACCAACAACCGTACTTCGAGGACCCAGGAACAGAGGTTCTCAACCTCGAAAGACCCGAAGAAAGGGACACCAGAGAACACCGAGGATTGTGCTGGTACGACTGCAAAGTAGAGTGCGAGTTCCACCAAAAGGATAAAGAGGATTGCAGAAAGGACCAGGAAAGGTGCTGTCACCTAAACCTGTGGGCAGACGAGTGTCTAGCGGACAACTGCCACCTCCATGAGCCTGAGAAAATAGGAATCCATGAGAGACTCCTATGGCCACAGTGCAAGAACGGATGTTCCTTCCACCGCGACCAACTCGAGAAAGCACGACAAGTGGACGACTACTACCATGTCACCCTGTCATCAAACATCTGCGAAGTAACAGACTGCCCCATCCACGAAGCCAAGAAGGCGGAGCCAAGGAAGAAAATCACCAAGGAAAAGATACCTCATCAGAACCTTCATTGGAGCTTTTGTTACGACGACAGATGCACAATCCATTACAGTTCCAAAACCGACACAGGCTACTTTCCCAGGAAAAGGAAAGGTAAGCAGGCAAAAAACTAGGATGCCGCCAGAAACAGGGTCACACTGGCGAGGGCATACCTAAAACGACCCTTAGGAAAGTACAGGATACCGATGGTCAAGCAAGGCAGTTGCTCACAACCGTATCTGTACAAGGTCAGAACATCCAGGCGCTCGTAGACAGCGGGGCCGCACGGACATTAATCTCCCCACGAGTGGTTGAGAAATACGAAATACCATATCGAATCAAGAGTAAACCGATTCCGATAATACTAGCCGACGAAAAACCCATGGAATATGGAAGCGGCATGATACGAATGGAAACCGAGTCCACCAAGCTACGGATAGCGGGCATAGAATGCCAAATGGACATCGATATCATGGATCTAGGAGGACTAGATATGTTGATAGGTTATGACTGGCTGGACGCCCATAACCCCGCCATCGACTGGCGAATGAGGACGATACTCAAAAGAGAACCTGTGCACAAGGTTGCAGGAGTACGCCACGAGACACGCCCGACGAATCAGAGCTCACCCCAGGACGGGAGATTCGGCAGCATCTCACCGCATAAGATCGCGAGAATCTATGCGAAGGACCCTCAGAAAATAGGAGTCATTTGGATAAGGAAAGTCGCGACCACGAAGGAAGGACCCTTACCACTAGAAATACCACGAGAGTATCAAACCGACGAGTTCAAGGAACTCTTCGAGGAAAACGAGGCTACAGATCTAGCAGACCATCAGGAGTGGGATCACGAGATCATCCTAGATGAAGGAGCTAAGCTAAGCCCAGGACCAATGTACCCAATAGCGCCCGAGCACGATGCTGAGCTAAGGGACTACATCCAGAAGAATCTGAAGAAGGGATTCATCCGACCGGGATCAGGCCCGATGGCCTCACCCATCTTGTTCGTAAAGAAGCCTAACGGAAAGTGGCGACTATGTGTCGACTTCCGAAGGTTGAACAGCGTCACGAGGAAGAACCGATATCCCTTACCACTCATTACAGAGCTCATGGATCGACTCCAAGGAGCTAAGTGGTTTACGAAATTCGACGTTCGGGAAGGATTTTACCGAATCAGGATTAAAGAAGGTCACGAATGGATGACAGCGTTCAAAACGAAATACGGACTGTTCGAGTATACGGTTATGCCGTTCGGTTTGACGAACGCGCCGGCAACCTTTCAATCAGTCATCAACAACGCTCTCCACGAGTACCTTGGGATCTTTGTCACAGCGTACCTGGACGATGTACTAGTGTACTCCAGCGGATCGCTCGAAGAACATGTGGAACATGTCAAGAAAGTGCTCAGGAAGCTCAAGGAATACAAGCTGTACCTGCAGCCAGGAAAGTGCGAATTCCACGTCAAAGAGACGGAATTCCTAGGCTTCATTATATCTACAGAGGGAGTTAAGATGAACCCAAAGAAAATCGCGGCTGTACAGGAGTGGCCACAACCCAAAACAGTCAAAGATGTGCAATCCTTTCTAGGATTTGCCAATTACTACCGGAAGTTCATCAAGGATTACTCGAAGATCACAGCACCCCTCTCAGAGATCACGAAGAAAGAAATAGGGTTCAAATGGAACGAGGAACATCAAGAGGCTTTTGTTCGAATCAAACAGATCTTCCTCGAAGCACCCGTACTAGAAATGTACGACCCCAGACGGGAAACGCGAGTCGAGACCGACGCGTCAGATTATGCACTCGGTGCTATATTATCACAGCAGTGCCCAGACAAGAAATGGAGACCAGTGTTCTACCATTCAAGGAAGTTCTCCGGAGCAGAACTTAACTACGACGTTCACGATAAGGAACTACTCGGGATAGTAGCTGCCTTTGAACAATGGGAAGTCTATTTGCTGGGACTACCACATACGATCGAGGTTTTTACCGATCACCAGAACTTGGCAAGCTTCATGACAACCAAGAAACTCAACCGACGACAAGTCCGATATGCTGAGATGTTAGCTCAGTTTGACTTTAAGATAACGCATCGAGCCGGAACGCTTAACGGAGCAGCAGACGCTCTAAGCAGGAGGTCTGACCTACGAGAAGAAAGTCATGAAGAACCACACGACGCCATGTTCAAGAAGATGCCCGATGGCACACTACGATACAACCAGCCGGAACTAGCTAAGGTAGCTAAGGTGGCCGAGCAGGTGGAAACACTACAGCAGCAATGGCAGAGGAAAGCGTTGCACTGGCAACTAGAACCAAGGCCAATCCCACGGGAGATACAAGAAGATGAGTTGGAGCTCAGAGCGATGACCCAAGTCGGGAAAACGTACGTGGCTCCACCCATACGGGAAGAACTCATCAGAGAACTGCATGAGTCCAAGGAATACGGACACGCATCGCTGGAAGAAATGGCTAGGCGACTATCAAGGGTGTTTGCGATACCACGCTTGCGAGCGAAGGTGCAGGATGTCCTAGGCAACTGTTTGGCTTGTCATCAGAACAAGCCCAAGAGACATAAGCCCTACGGCCTGTTACAACCCTTACAGCCACCAACCAAGCCATGGAGCAGCGTAACGATGGACTTCATAGTGAAGCTCCCGAAATCGTTAGAACCAGGATCAGGACGACTTTGTGATACAATCCTAGTAATCGTGTGTCGATTAACTAAGGGAGCAAAGTTCGTACCAACAGAAGAAACCATCACGGCGGAAGACTGCGCGTATGAAGTCTCCAAAGCATTGATATCAGAGCATGGTATACCAGAAGAATTCATAACGGACAGAGATAAGCTGTTCACGTCTAAATATTGGACAACATTCCTGGCCAAACTGGGTGTAAAGAAGAAGCTATCGACTAGCTTCCACCCTGAAACGGACGGCCAGACGGAACGAACGAACCAGACACTGGAACAGTATCTAAGGATGTACGCCAACAAGCTGCAAGACAACTGGGTTGAACTCTTGCCGACAGCACAATTGGCCTACAACAGCACAAGATCGGCGACCACGAAGTACTCGCCGCACTACGCAAACTATGGATATGAGCCGACTGCTCATCGAGACCCAAAGGATGTAGAAAGCATCGCAGTAGGCGCAGATGATAAAGCCCGCCTCATGCGAGAATTACACGAGGAATTGAGCAAGAACATCGCCCACAGGAACCTCACAACAGCCAAAGCGGCTAATAAGCAAAGGATTAAGGGACCAACCTTTAAGAAGGGGGATAAAGTTTTCCTGTCACGACAGAACCTGAAAACTAAGCGACCAAGCAAGAAACTGGATAACCTCCGAGTAGGACCATTCGAAATCCTAGAGGAAATAGGCACAGTAAATTACAAACTCCAACTGCCACCAGGCATGCACATCCACCCTGTCTTTCACAAGAAACTCCTGGAACCAGCACCTCCAGATGCCGAGCTAGCAACGGATATAGAGCTCGAAGACGACGAGTACGAGGTCGAAGAAATTAGGGACCTGCGGAAAATCGGTCGTCAGTGGAAATACTTGGTCAAGTGGCAAGGATGGCCAGAGGGTCAGAACACTTGGGAACCAAAGGAAAGCTTGACGAACTGCAAGTCACTGGTACTTGAGTACCACCGGAAACACCCAGAGAAGCAAGGACCGGGTCCTCGAGGGAAAGGAAGTAATCAAAAGAAGGGTCGAAAGAAGCGTCAGCCTGTAACCAGCCCAAGTCAGTCGACGGTCCGGGTAGCGATGGTTCGGTTGTCGGAAAGTCCGTACCAGGGGCAGAGTTCCCCTCGGCTTGCTCTTTCGCACGGTCTTGAAGGCTCAGGATCGCGTGATCTCGATCAGCGTACGAACGCTCCAAGGCCTCAGTTTCCGCGACTTCTAGACGAAGCCGCGCGACCTCGGCCTCTGCACGGAGAAGCGCTAAACGCTTCTCACGCTTCTCAGCTTCAACCTTTTCCCACTCTTCCTCGGTTACAAACAAACTGCACTCAGCTTTCACGGAAATACAACCCGCACACTGCCCAGACGCAGTGTCCACGAAGCAACGAAGGTTCTTCTCCTCACAGCGCTTACAACGAAACGTCATTTCGTTCCCTTGCTGCCGGACGCGATCAGCCCGGGCCTGACGCTGTTGAGTCGAGTTTTGCGAACGGACACGGCGAGTCGGGGGTTGAACCTTGGGCATGGTTAGGGACGCTGGAGGCAGGAAGAGGCGGCTACAATGGCCCGGGGCGCGCAGACCTTATATGCAGCCCACGCCTCAACGATCGGCACGGCAAAATAATAATCCAGGGTATCGGGACGATACGCCTAAGAGGGGGGATAATGTTACAGGTAACACAAAGGATTCTCTCCTTGACATGGGGTGAAGGGGTTGAAGGCCAACCACGACCAAGTCAGAACGCAACGATGATCGCGGGGCTCGGGGTCACGTGATCAGGATTGGCATCCCGCCAAGACCAGGCCTCCGGGAGGCCAGTGGGGCTAGGGAAGCCACGGTCCTCCCAAACCTCCCTCTAGGATGGGAGGCCAGGGAGGACAGGACCTAAGGCAATGGGTATAAGAATGTGTTGGATTTCATTATTACACTCATTGTGGTCAACTCAAATAGTTCATCTCTTACACAGATTGTTAACTAGTTATTCTATCGTTTATAGAATTGGATTGTCTTTACCTGCAGTTATTCCACGATAACTCTTTTCCACAGAATCGCCAGACAAACCTCACGGACTACCGCTTTAGTCTTGTCACAAGACGCTACGAGCACGTGTTTAAGAGCTTACAAGAAGCGTTAATTGTAGCTACGTACGATATCTGGTGTAATACAAGACGTTGCGTAAGGAACAGAGCAGAATGAGAAGCGGTGAAAGATATAGCTAGGGCCGTGCGCGGCGCTCAGGCCTTAGCTGGCCAATTAACAGATTTCGGGTGGACTGGCGAGCCACCCGAAATCTGTGCGTTCAGGTGTTAAGGGAACCACGGTGGTTACCGTAACAGTACCCCCCTCTTACTCTTAAGCTCCTGTGAGTAGAGATCATGTCATGTAGTGTAGCAGTTTAGTTGTCTTGCATCACTTCGGGTGGCTCCAAGATGTCAGAAAACCTCTCATGGAAACCGGCTACGGCTGCGTTATCCTTCAGGTCTGCAGCGGGTTCCCAGGTCATCTCATCATAGCCTGTCCATTTAACGTAGTATTCATGTCGTCTACGACGCTTATTGTAACGGAGGTCTTCGATACTCTCTACAAAGTATTCTTCTTCGTTGTCTACAACAACAGGTTCGGGCGGTAGGACAAGTTGTCCTGGCAGGTACTCCTGTTTTGGCGCAGCAGGCCGGAGTAAGGACACATGAAATACTGGGTGTATCTTCATGGAATCGGGCAGTTCGAGACGGTACGCGTGGGAAGAGATCTTTTTAGCTACTCGGTACGGGCCTAGATTCTTCCAATCAAGCTTCTTAGATGCCCGTTGCGTTCGGATGTTACGCGCGTCTAACCATACCTCGTCGCCAATTTCGTATGTTGGCGCAGGTAGGCGTTTGCGGTTCGCGTACTCTTGCTGTAGGGCTTGAGCCCATGTCATTTCTTCACGGATGAACTCAGTAATGTCGCGCATCTTATCCACCATCGCGTTCACCTCACGAGCTTGGAGAGCTTGGTAGGCGGGACGTGTCTTGTTGGTAGGCGGCTCGAAGCCCATTCGGGGATTCTGACCGTAGCAGGCCATCATCGGGGTTACTCCAGTAGACTCAGAGACGGTATTATTGGCTTCGAACTGAGCGGTGGGGAGCCATTGAACCCAATCGTCTTGTTGATAGTTCGTATACGCGCGTAGGACTTGTTCCATCGCAGCATTAGCGTTCTCTGTTTGTCCATCTGTCTCAGGATGGTAGCCGGTTGAGAAGCGCGGGTCTATCCTTAGTTGAGCACACAGCTCATCATGGAAAGCAGATACGAACTGTCTGCCACGGTCCGAGACTATCGTATCAGGGAGGCCATGATTACACCAGACGTAGCGCAGGAACATACGTGCTACGTCGGAAGCCTCC
This sequence comes from Alternaria rosae, assembly GCF_020736505.1. NCBI lineage: Eukaryota > Fungi > Ascomycota > Dothideomycetes > Pleosporales > Pleosporaceae > Alternaria > Alternaria rosae. Next base: position 3,290,897 of record NW_025763572.1, read on the forward strand.
ATCTTATCGCAGGGGATCATGTATCGGTACTTAGACAGGCGGTCTACTACAACCATGATGTTCTTGCATCCTTCGGATTCTGGCAGGTCAACGACGAAGTCGACAGAGACGTCTGCCCAACGTCGTTCAGGTACGGGTAGCGGCTTCAGCAGGCCGTGGTACTTCTCACGAGAAGCCTTCGAGCGTCGGCAGACGTGGCAGCAAGAAACATAACGGCGAACGGTCTCAAACAGTCGGGGCCAGTAGTATTCCCGCTGGATTAGTTCAAGTGTTTTCCCTCGGCCAGGGTGGCCTCCTGATGGGGAATCGTGGACTGTTCGCAGGATCTTGATCTTAAGTTCGTCGCTGTCAGGTATCACTAACTTGTTGCGATAGTAGAGGCGACCCTCACGGTCTTCGCAGTCACCAAGTGTAACTGTCTTAGACCGTCGTGCGCCGTCGCGCAACAGCTTCAGCGTTTCTCGAATAAACAGGTCTTCAGGTAGCCCATCGCCTGTAGGACGGTACTCATCGTCGATAATCTGCTGGATAGATCTATCTGTCTCTACCAGTCTAATTGCTACGGGTTCTCGAAACAGGTCAGGACGCAGTAGGGTCTGTTTCCGAGCTTGTCTCGCTTCCTCCTGAGCAAGCTGGTCCTGAGAGCGACGGGTAAGAGCGTCAGGCTTCTCACCGTGCTTGCCGGGTCGGTATGTAATCGTAAACTGGAATCGTGATAGGTATTCAGACCAGCGGGCTTGACGGTGGCTCAGTTGCTTCGTAGTGGCGAAGTACTGCAGGTTCTTATGGTCGCTGAGCACGTCGATAGGGAAGGCAGCGCCTTCTAATTCTGGTCTCCACTGTTCGAAACAGCGAACAATAGCAAGTAGCTCCTTGTCGTAGATCTCGTAGTTGTTCTCAGCGGGGTTCATTCTTTTCGAGTAGTACGCGACCGGACGGAGGACGCCGTCAGGTCCAGATTGGGACAGCACTCCTGCTGTAACATAGTCGGAAGCGTCAGCTTCAATAACAATTGGCAGGTCTGGGTCGAAGTGTCGTAATATTGGTGCAGTAGTGAAGGCATGCTTCAAAGCATCAAAAGCCTTCTGGCAGTCGTCATTGAAGAGGAACTTAGTATCCTTCTTAGTCAGCGCTACTAGCGGAGCAGCTAGGTAGGAGAAACCGTCTATAAACCGTCGGTAGAAGTTTGCGAAGCCTAGAAATGCTCTGACGTCCTTAACGTTGTTTGGGTACTCCCAATTTACAATAGCTTGCACCTTCTTCGGATCCATTTGTATTCCGTCTACTCCAACTACGTAGCCAAGGTAAGTCACCTCAGTCTGGTGAAACTCGCATTTGTCTACGTCTAGTTGGAGTCCAGCTTCTCGAAGGGCGTTTAGAACAGATCGTACATGCTCCTTATGTTCATGGAGATTCTCACTGTAAATCAGGATATCGTCGAGGTAGGCCGTGCAGAAGACGTCTAGGAACGGGCGTAGTACATCGTTCACGAAGTGTTGGAACGTGCTCGGCGCATTAGCTAGTCCAAAGGGCATCACTAGATATTCGAACAACCCATATCGAGTGCGGAAGGCTGTTAGCCATTCGTCTCCTTCAGCAATTCTCAATCGGTTGAAGGCAGCAATAATATCGAGCTTCGTGTAATACTTGGCCTTGCTCAGTCGGCTCAAGGTCTCTTGGATCAACGGGATTGGGTAACGGTTCTTAACAGTGGCGGCGTTTAAGGCACGGTAATCGACGCAGAAGCGTAGTCCGCCGCCGGGTTTCTTAACAAAGATAACAGGGGAGGCGACTGGGGAGGAGCTTGCGCGAATGAATCCCTTCGACAGGTGATCTTCGAGGTACTTGCGCAACACTTTGAGTTCGTTCTGAGACATGCCATACAGTGGGCCGAACCCGTGCTGTTTGCCGGGTATTAGTTTAATCTTGTGGTCGTAAGGCCGTCGTACAGGCAGCTTATCAGACTCTTCTCGTGAAAAGACGTCTATCAGGTCATGATACTCCTGAGGGACTTTCGTGAGTGGATCGGTGTGCTTCTTCTCAGTTAGTGCCTTGTCAATGTCGGCAATGCTAACAGCACAGATTTCATAGCCTCTTTTGCGTGCTAGGCTCATAAACGGAGCAGCACCTATACAGTAGATGTCGAGTTCTGGCTGCAACTTCGACGAGTCGTTCTGTTCGTCTGTTGGCTGGGCACTATCAGGGTCGGGTACAGGTTCGGGTACAAGTTCGTTCAACTGGCGCTTCATCTTAGGTAGCCAGTGGTCGTGCCGTTGTCGTGGCACATGCTTAAGTTTTGGGTTTTGAGGGTAGGCTTCATCATGCTTGTTGTTGCTCCACTGTACCTCAGGAGAGAGAACAGGAGTTCTAGTAGTTCTAAGACAACGTTCTTTACATCGTTGAGCGGTGAAGATTAGTCCTTCCTTGTCGTAGTCTAGGTTTACTCGGTGCTTGTTCATCCAGGGTTGGCCAAGTATTAAATTATGACGGCCGGTGTTCGTGACGTAGAGTCGTATAGATTCGTTGTGATTGTTGTGTTGTAGCTTCAGGGTGACAGTGTGAGACACTTCTCCACCGTCGAGTACAGTTCCAGTAAATCCAGTCGGGTAAATAACGTAGGGCAGCGGGTCTTGACGTAGTTTCAGGTTGCGCGCGAGGTCTCTGTGAATGTATCCAATACCAGTAGCTCCAGTGTCAACTAAGGCTTTAAGGTTACTCTTAACACCGCCTTGTTGAACCGTACAAGGTATTGTAATACAACGTTTCCAGGTATCAGTCTGAGGTTCAGACCAGAGTTCAGCAGA